>NW_026691327.1:0-157789 GCF_020826845.1 Diceros bicornis minor
CCCATCCCCCGGCGCCCTTCCCCGGGGCATCCAAGGGCAGGCTCGGCGCCAGCCCCACCCCGCTCGCCACTGCCCGACCATCGTCCTCCCTCGGGGGGCCTGGGCAGGACAGGGACCCGGCTGTGGGAGGCCTCCAGATCTCAGGCCTGGCACACCGTTTACCAGGCTGCTTCCTCCTCTGACGGGGGCCCAGCACACGCCCCAGGAGACTTGGCAGCCGCCCCCAGGGCTCTAGCCTCTGGAACTCGTCCCCTTGGAAGGGGCCTGGCCCAGGTGCCAGGTTCGGCTGGTCGGCCAGCCTCCTTTGGAGAAAGCAGGCAAGCCGAGCCAGGCTTGCAGTGGCCCTGGCGTGACACCTGCCACCTCAGGCAGAGGGCCTCCCGCGTGCCCTCCATGGCGGGTTTCTCCCCGGAGCCGTGGCCTGGGCACTAGGAAGGCCGGGCCTCCCCGACTCCCGGGAGGAGGGGCTAGCCCACTTGCGCCCTGGCCCCCAAACCCTCTGGTGCCATCTGCCTGTCTCGGCACTTCTGACTCCACAGAGCCTTTCCTACATCTGGGCTGCCTGCCGTGGCAAAGTGCAGGCGTGGGGTGAGGCCATGGCTTTGTCTTTCCAGGAAAAAATGAGCCCCTGGCCGAAGCAGCAGGCCCAGGCAGAGCCTTGAGCTTGAAGCCCAGTAGGTCTGTGGCCCTCAGGGCCAGAGCCATGCTTTCAAGGCAGGGAAGCGGCCTGCAAGCTGAGTGGGAGTGGGGGAGGGGAGGGAGACAGCTGAAGCCGAGTCCAGAAGGGCGGCGATGGAAGAGCTGCAGCTGGGTCAGAGCCTGGAGGGAGGGCGGGGCCTTCACTGAGGACCCCCCCCCCGAGGCCAGCCCTAGGCCATGGCGGTCGCGCATGCGCCCTTGGCCTGTGCGGTGGTGGGGGGTTGAACCCAAGCCCGCAGGGCTCCCGGAGCGGCCAGAGAAAGAAGGGCCCATGGAGAGGTAGGCGAGGTGGGCAGGGGGCGCCACCTTACTCTGCTCAGCTCCCTGAGGGAGAGAGAGAGAGACAGAGACAGAGAGAGAGATCCCTGACCTCTGAGTCTCTGCCTCCACCGCTGGCTGGTGCCAACTCACGCGCCATCCCACTTCCAGCCATCACCCCCACGCCTGCCCCGGGGCCAGCCCCACCACAGAGAGGCCGGTTGGTTCCTGCTCACCTCTGTGCCGTCCCTTCCCGACCTGACCCCAGTGCAGGGGATAAGCTTCAGACAAGTCTTTCCATGTCCCTCTGCATGACAATAGACTTCCTCCCCTCTCCCATTCCACAGGCCCACCCGGGACATCCACCTTTGTCATTAGCTCAGGAGAGGATGCAAGATGAGAATCTCTGCTATTGTGTGGGGAGACTCAGTTTCCCGGGTTTCCCCCATGGACACATGTTCTTCAGCTGGGTCTGATTTTCTCCAGACAAGCTGTCTTGGGAAGGATTTGGCCAGCCCTAAGAACCTGAAGGGAAAGGGCGGAGGGGGGTTCTCTCTCTGCCCCCGACAGCCCCGAGCTGGGTCGGTCCCTCAGACCCGGCCAGGGGCAGCCCATCCCCCGGCGCCCTTCCCCGGGGCATCCAAGGGCAGGCTCGGCGCCAGCCCCACCCCGCTCGCCACTGCCCGACCATCGTCCTCCCTCGGGGGGCCTGGGCAGGACAGGGACCCGGCTGTGGGAGGCCTCCAGATCTCAGGCCTGGCACACCGTTTACCAGGCTGCTTCCTCCTCTGACGGGGGCCCAGCACACGCCCCAGGAGACTTGGCAGCCGCCCCCAGGGCTCTAGCCTCTGGAACTCGTCCCCTTGGAAGGGGCCTGGCCCAGGTGCCAGGTTCGGCTGGTCGGCCAGCCTCCTTTGGAGAAAGCAGGCAAGCCGAGCCAGGCTTGCAGTGGCCCTGGCGTGACACCTGCCACCTCAGGCAGAGGGCCTCCCGCGTGCCCTCCATGGCGGGTTTCTCCCCGGAGCCGTGGCCTGGGCACTAGGAAGGCCGGGCCTCCCCGACTCCCGGGAGGAGGGGCTAGCCCACTTGCGCCCTGGCCCCCAAACCCTCTGGTGCCATCTGCCTGTCTCGGCACTTCTGACTCCACAGAGCCTTTCCTACATCTGGGCTGCCTGCCGTGGCAAAGTGCAGGCGTGGGGTGAGGCCATGGCTTTGTCTTTCCAGGAAAAAATGAGCCCCTGGCCGAAGCAGCAGGCCCAGGCAGAGCCTTGAGCTTGAAGCCCAGTAGGTCTGTGGCCCTCAGGGCCAGAGCCATGCTTTCAAGGCAGGGAAGCGGCCTGCAAGCTGAGTGGGAGTGGGGGAGGGGAGGGAGACAGCTGAAGCCGAGTCCAGAAGGGCGGCGATGGAAGAGCTGCAGCTGGGTCAGAGCCTGGAGGGAGGGCGGGGCCTTCACTGAGGACCCCCCCCCCCCCCCGAGGCCAGCCCTAGGCCCCGGCGGTCGCGCATGCGCCCTTGGCCTGTGCGGTGTGTGGGGGGTTGAACCCAAGCCCGCAGGGCTCCCGGAGCGGCCAGAGAAAGAAGGGCCCATGGAGAGGTAGGCGAGGTGGGCAGGGGGCGCCACCTTACTCTGCTCAGCTCCCTGAGGGAGAGAGAGAGAGACAGAGACAGAGAGAGAGATCCCTGACCTCTGAGTCTCTGCCTCCACCGCTGGCTGGTGCCAACTCACGCGCCATCCCACTTCCAGCCATCACCCCCACGCCTGCCCCGGGGCCAGCCCCACCACAGAGAGGCCGGTTGGTTCCTGCTCACCTCTGTGCCGTCCCTTCCCGACCTGACCCCAGTGCAGGGGATAAGCTTCAGACAAGTCTTTCCATGTCCCTCTGCATGACAATAGACTTCCTCCCCTCTCCCATTCCACAGGCCCACCCGGGACATCCACCTTTGTCATTAGCTCA
This sequence comes from Diceros bicornis minor, assembly GCF_020826845.1. Taxonomy (NCBI): domain Eukaryota; kingdom Metazoa; phylum Chordata; class Mammalia; order Perissodactyla; family Rhinocerotidae; genus Diceros; species Diceros bicornis. Next base: position 2,913 of record NW_026691327.1, read on the forward strand.
GGAGAGGATGCAAGATGAGAATCTCTGCTATTGTGTGGGGAGACTCAGTTTCCCGGGTTTCCCCCATGGACACATGTTCTTCAGCTGGGTCTGATTTTCTCCAGACAAGCTGTCTTGGGAAGGATTTGGCCAGCCCTAAGAACCTGAAGGGAAAGGGCGGAGGGGGGTTCTCTCTCTGCCCCCGACAGCCCCGAGCTGGGTCGGTCCCTCAGACCCGGCCAGGGGCAGCCCATCCCCCGGCGCCCTTCCCCGGGGCATCCAAGGGCAGGCTCGGCGCCAGCCCCACCCCGCTCGCCACTGCCCGACCATCGTCCTCCCTCGGGGGGCCTGGGCAGGACAGGGACCCGGCTGTGGGAGGCCTCCAGATCTCAGGCCTGGCACACCGTTTACCAGGCTGCTTCCTCCTCTGACGGGGGCCCAGCACACGCCCCAGGAGACTTGGCAGCCGCCCCCAGGGCTCTAGCCTCTGGAACTCGTCCCCTTGGAAGGGGCCTGGCCCAGGTGCCAGGTTCGGCTGGTCGGCCAGCCTCCTTTGGAGAAAGCAGGCAAGCCGAGCCAGGCTTGCAGTGGCCCTGGCGTGACACCTGCCACCTCAGGCAGAGGGCCTCCCGCGTGCCCTCCATGGCGGGTTTCTCCCCGGAGCCGTGGCCTGGGCACTAGGAAGGCCGGGCCTCCCCGACTCCCGGGAGGAGGGGCTAGCCCACTTGCGCCCTGGCCCCCAAACCCTCTGGTGCCATCTGCCTGTCTCGGCACTTCTGACTCCACAGAGCCTTTCCTACATCTGGGCTGCCTGCCGTGGCAAAGTGCAGGCGTGGGGTGAGGCCATGGCTTTGTCTTTCCAGGAAAAAATGAGCCCCTGGCCGAAGCAGCAGGCCCAGGCAGAGCCTTGAGCTTGAAGCCCAGTAGGTCTGTGGCCCTCAGGGCCAGAGCCATGCTTTCAAGGCAGGGAAGCGGCCTGCAAGCTGAGTGGGAGTGGGGGAGGGGAGGGAGACAGCTGAAGCCGAGTCCAGAAGGGCGGCGATGGAAGAGCTGCAGCTGGGTCAGAGCCTGGAGGGAGGGCGGGGCCTTCACTGAGGACCCCCCCCCCCCCCCGAGGCCAGCCCTAGGCCCCGGCGGTCGCGCATGCGCCCTTGGCCTGTGCGGTGTGTGGGGGGTTGAACCCAAGCCCGCAGGGCTCCCGGAGCGGCCAGAGAAAGAAGGGCCCATGGAGAGGTAGGCGAGGTGGGCAGGGGGCGCCACCTTACTCTGCTCAGCTCCCTGAGGGAGAGAGAGAGAGACAGAGACAGAGAGAGAGATCCCTGACCTCTGAGTCTCTGCCTCCACCGCTGGCTGGTGCCAACTCACGCGCCATCCCACTTCCAGCCATCACCCCCACGCCTGCCCCGGGGCCAGCCCCACCACAGAGAGGCCGGTTGGTTCCTGCTCACCTCTGTGCCGTCCCTTCCCGACCTGACCCCAGTGCAGGGGATAAGCTTCAGACAAGTCTTTCCATGTCCCTCTGCATGACAATAGACTTCCTCCCCTCTCCCATTCCACAGGCCCACCCGGGACATCCACCTTTGTCATTAGCTCAGGAGAGGATGCAAGATGAGAATCTCTGCTATTGTGTGGGGAGACTCAGTTTCCCGGGTTTCCCCCATGGACACATGTTCTTCAGCTGGGTCTGATTTTCTCCAGACAAGCTGTCTTGGGAAGGATTTGGCCAGCCCTAAGAACCTGAAGGGAAAGGGCGGAGGGGGGTTCTCTCTCTGCCCCCGACAGCCCCGAGCTGGGTCGGTCCCTCAGACCCGGCCAGGGGCAGCCCATCCCCCGGCGCCCTTCCCCGGGGCATCCAAGGGCAGGCTCGGCGCCAGCCCCACCCCGCTCGCCACTGCCCGACCATCGTCCTCCCTCGGGGGGCCTGGGCAGGACAGGGACCCGGCTGTGGGAGGCCTCCAGATCTCAGGCCTGGCACACCGTTTACCAGGCTGCTTCCTCCTCTGACGGGGGCCCAGCACACGCCCCAGGAGACTTGGCAGCCGCCCCCAGGGCTCTAGCCTCTGGAACTCGTCCCCTTGGAAGGGGCCTGGCCCAGGTGCCAGGTTCGGCTGGTCGGCCAGCCTCCTTTGGAGAAAGCAGGCAAGCCGAGCCAGGCTTGCAGTGGCCCTGGCGTGACACCTGCCACCTCAGGCAGAGGGCCTCCCGCGTGCCCTCCATGGCGGGTTTCTCCCCGGAGCCGTGGCCTGGGCACTAGGAAGGCCGGGCCTCCCCGACTCCCGGGAGGAGGGGCTAGCCCACTTGCGCCCTGGCCCCCAAACCCTCTGGTGCCATCTGCCTGTCTCGGCACTTCTGACTCCACAGAGCCTTTCCTACATCTGGGCTGCCTGCCGTGGCAAAGTGCAGGCGTGGGGTGAGGCCATGGCTTTGTCTTTCCAGGAAAAAATGAGCCCCTGGCCGAAGCAGCAGGCCCAGGCAGAGCCTTGAGCTTGAAGCCCAGTAGGTCTGTGGCCCTCAGGGCCAGAGCCATGCTTTCAAGGCAGGGAAGCGGCCTGCAAGCTGAGTGGGAGTGGGGGAGGGGAGGGAGACAGCTGAAGCCGAGTCCAGAAGGGCGGCGATGGAAGAGCTGCAGCTGGGTCAGAGCCTGGAGGGAGGGCGGGGCCTTCACTGAGGACCCCCCCCCCCCGAGGCCAGCCCTAGGCCCCGGCGGTCGCGCATGCGCCCTTGGCCTGTGCGGTGTGTGGGGGCTTGAACCCAAGCCCGCAGGGCTCCCGGAGCGGCCAGAGAAAGAAGGGCCCATGGAGAGGTAGGCGAGGTGGGCAGGGGGCGCCACCTTACTCTGCTCAGCTCCCTGAGGGAGAGAGAGAGAGACAGAGACAGAGAGAGAGATCCCTGACCTCTGAGTCTCTGCCTCCACCGCTGGCTGGTGCCAACTCACGCGCCATCCCACTTCCAGCCATCACCCCCACGCCTGCCCCGGGGCCAGCCCCACCACAGAGAGGCCGGTTGGTTCCTGCTCACCTCTGTGCCGTCCCTTCCCGACCTGACCCCAGTGCAGGGGATAAGCTTCAGACAAGTCTTTCCATGTCCCTCTGCATGACAATAGACTTCCTCCCCTCTCCCATTCCACAGGCCCACCCGGGACATCCACCTTTGTCATTAGCTCAGGAGAGGATGCAAGATGAGAATCTCTGCTATTGTGTGGGGAGACTCAGTTTCCCGGGTTTCCCCCATGGACACATGTTCTTCAGCTGGGTCTGATTTTCTCCAGACAAGCTGTCTTGGGAAGGATTTGGCCAGCCCTAAGAACCTGAAGGGAAAGGGCGGAGGGGGGTTCTCTCTCTGCCCCCGACAGCCCCGAGCTGGGTCGGTCCCTCAGACCCGGCCAGGGGCAGCCCATCCCCCGGCGCCCTTCCCCGGGGCATCCAAGGGCAGGCTCGGCGCCAGCCCCACCCCGCTCGCCACTGCCCGACCATCGTCCTCCCTCGGGGGGCCTGGGCAGGACAGGGACCCGGCTGTGGGAGGCCTCCAGATCTCAGGCCTGGCACACCGTTTACCAGGCTGCTTCCTCCTCTGACGGGGGCCCAGCACACGCCCCAGGAGACTTGGCAGCCGCCCCCAGGGCTCTAGCCTCTGGAACTCGTCCCCTTGGAAGGGGCCTGGCCCAGGTGCCAGGTTCGGCTGGTCGGCCAGCCTCCTTTGGAGAAAGCAGGCAAGCCGAGCCAGGCTTGCAGTGGCCCTGGCGTGACACCTGCCACCTCAGGCAGAGGGCCTCCCGCGTGCCCTCCATGGCGGGTTTCTCCCCGGAGCCGTGGCCTGGGCACTAGGAAGGCCGGGCCTCCCCGACTCCCGGGAGGAGGGGCTAGCCCACTTGCGCCCTGGCCCCCAAACCCTCTGGTGCCATCTGCCTGTCTCGGCACTTCTGACTCCACAGAGCCTTTCCTACATCTGGGCTGCCTGCCGTGGCAAAGTGCAGGCGTGGGGTGAGGCCATGGCTTTGTCTTTCCAGGAAAAAATGAGCCCCTGGCCGAAGCAGCAGGCCCAGGCAGAGCCTTGAGCTTGAAGCCCAGTAGGTCTGTGGCCCTCAGGGCCAGAGCCATGCTTTCAAGGCAGGGAAGCGGCCTGCAAGCTGAGTGGGAGTGGGGGAGGGGAGGGAGACAGCTGAAGCCGAGTCCAGAAGGGCGGCGATGGAAGAGCTGCAGCTGGGTCAGAGCCTGGAGGGAGGGCGGGGCCTTCACTGAGGACCCCCCCCCCCCCCGAGGCCAGCCCTAGGCCCCGGCGGTCGCGCATGCGCCCTTGGCCTGTGCGGTGTGTGGGGGCTTGAACCCAAGCCCGCAGGGCTCCCGGAGCGGCCAGAGAAAGAAGGGCCCATGGAGAGGTAGGCGAGGTGGGCAGGGGGCGCCACCTTACTCTGCTCAGCTCCCTGAGGGAGAGAGAGAGAGACAGAGACAGAGAGAGAGATCCCTGACCTCTGAGTCTCTGCCTCCACCGCTGGCTGGTGCCAACTCACGCGCCATCCCACTTCCAGCCATCACCCCCACGCCTGCCCCGGGGCCAGCCCCACCACAGAGAGGCCGGTTGGTTCCTGCTCACCTCTGTGCCGTCCCTTCCCGACCTGACCCCAGTGCAGGGGATAAGCTTCAGACAAGTCTTTCCATGTCCCTCTGCATGACAATAGACTTCCTCCCCTCTCCCATTCCACAGGCCCACCCGGGACATCCACCTTTGTCATTAGCTCAGGAGAGGATGCAAGATGAGAATCTCTGCTATTGTGTGGGGAGACTCAGTTTCCCGGGTTTCCCCCATGGACACATGTTCTTCAGCTGGGTCTGATTTTCTCCAGACAAGCTGTCTTGGGAAGGATTTGGCCAGCCCTAAGAACCTGAAGGGAAAGGGCGGAGGGGGGTTCTCTCTCTGCCCCCGACAGCCCCGAGCTGGGTCGGTCCCTCAGACCCGGCCAGGGGCAGCCCATCCCCCGGCGCCCTTCCCCGGGGCATCCAAGGGCAGGCTCGGCGCCAGCCCCACCCCGCTCGCCACTGCCCGACCATCGTCCTCCCTCGGGGGGCCTGGGCAGGACAGGGACCCGGCTGTGGGAGGCCTCCAGATCTCAGGCCTGGCACACCGTTTACCAGGCTGCTTCCTCCTCTGACGGGGGCCCAGCACACGCCCCAGGAGACTTGGCAGCCGCCCCCAGGGCTCTAGCCTCTGGAACTCGTCCCCTTGGAAGGGGCCTGGCCCAGGTGCCAGGTTCGGCTGGTCGGCCAGCCTCCTTTGGAGAAAGCAGGCAAGCCGAGCCAGGCTTGCAGTGGCCCTGGCGTGACACCTGCCACCTCAGGCAGAGGGCCTCCCGCGTGCCCTCCATGGCGGGTTTCTCCCCGGAGCCGTGGCCTGGGCACTAGGAAGGCCGGGCCTCCCCGACTCCCGGGAGGAGGGGCTAGCCCACTTGCGCCCTGGCCCCCAAACCCTCTGGTGCCATCTGCCTGTCTCGGCACTTCTGACTCCACAGAGCCTTTCCTACACCTGGGCTGCCTGCCGTGGCAAAGTGCAGGCGTGGGGTGAGGCCATGGCTTTGTCTTTCCAGGAAAAAATGAGCCCCTGGCCGAAGCAGCAGGCCCAGGCAGAGCCTTGAGCTTGAAGCCCAGTAGGTCTGTGGCCCTCAGGGCCAGAGCCATGCTTTCAAGGCAGGGAAGCGGCCTGCAAGCTGAGTGGGAGTGGGGGAGGGGAGGGAGACAGCTGAAGCCGAGTCCAGAAGGGCGGCGATGGAAGAGCTGCAGCTGGGTCAGAGCCTGGAGGGAGGGCGGGGCCTTCACTGAGGACCCCCCCCCCCCCGAGGCCAGCCCTAGGCCCCAGCGGTCGCGCATGCGCCCTTGGCCTGTGCGGTGTGTGGGGGGTTGAACCCAAGCCCGCAGGGCTCCCGGAGCGGCCAGAGAAAGAAGGGCCCATGGAGAGGTAGGCGAGGTGGGCAGGGGGCGCCACCTTACTCTGCTCAGCTCCCTGAGGGAGAGAGAGAGAGACAGAGACAGAGAGAGAGATCCCTGACCTCTGAGTCTCTGCCTCCACCGCTGGCTGGTGCCAACTCACGCGCCATCCCACTTCCAGCCATCACCCCCCACGCCTGCCCCGGGGCCAGCCCCACCACAGAGAGGCCGGTTGGTTCCTGCTCACCTCTGTGCCGTCCCTTCCCGACCTGACCCCAGTGCAGGGGATAAGCTTCAGACAAGTCTTTCCATGTCCCTCTGCATGACAATAGACTTCCTCCCCTCTCCCATTCCACAGGCCCACCCGGGACATCCACCTTTGTCATTAGCTCAGGAGAGGATGCAAGATGAGAATCTCTGCTATTGTGTGGGGAGACTCAGTTTCCCGGGTTTCCCCCATGGACACATGTTCTTCAGCTGGGTCTGATTTTCTCCAGACAAGCTGTCTTGGGAAGGATTTGGCCAGCCCTAAGAACCTGAAGGGAAAGGGCGGAGGGGGGTTCTCTCTCTGCCCCCGACAGCCCCGAGCTGGGTCGGTCCCTCAGACCCGGCCAGGGGCAGCCCATCCCCCGGCGCCCTTCCCCGGGGCATCCAAGGGCAGGCTCGGCGCCAGCCCCACCCCGCTCGCCACTGCCCGACCATCGTCCTCCCTCGGGGGGCCTGGGCAGGACAGGGACCCGGCTGTGGGAGGCCTCCAGATCTCAGGCCTGGCACACCGTTTACCAGGCTGCTTCCTCCTCTGACGGGGGCCCAGCACACGCCCCAGGAGACTTGGCAGCCGCCCCCAGGGCTCTAGCCTCTGGAACTCGTCCCCTTGGAAGGGGCCTGGCCCAAGTGCCAGGTTCGGCTGGTCGGCCAGCCTCCTTTGGAGAAAGCAGGCAAGCCGAGCCAGGCTTGCAGTGGCCCTGGCGTGACACCTGCCACCTCAGGCAGAGGGCCTCCCGCGTGCCCTCCATGGCGGGTTTCTCCCCGGAGCCGTGGCCTGGGCACTAGGAAGGCCGGGCCTCCCCGACTCCCGGGAGGAGGGGCTAGCCCACTTGCGCCCTGGCCCCCAAACCCTCTGGTGCCATCTGCCTGTCTCGGCACTTCTGACTCCACAGAGCCTTTCCTACATCTGGGCTGCCTGCCGTGGCAAAGTGCAGGCGTGGGGTGAGGCCATGGCTTTGTCTTTCCAGGAAAAAATGAGCCCCTGGCCGAAGCAGCAGGCCCAGGCAGAGCCTTGAGCTTGAAGCCCAGTAGGTCTGTGGCCCTCAGGGCCAGAGCCATGCTTTCAAGGCAGGGAAGCGGCCTGCAAGCTGAGTGGGAGTGGGGGAGGGGAGGGAGACAGCTGAAGCCGAGTCCAGAAGGGCGGCGATGGAAGAGCTGCAGCTGGGTCAGAGCCTGGAGGGAGGGCGGGGCCTTCACTGAGGACCCCCCCCCCCGAGGCCAGCCCTAGGCCATGGCGGTCGCGCATGCGCCCTTGGCCTGTGCGGTGGTGGGGGGTTGAACCCAAGCCCGCAGGGCTCCCGGAGCGGCCAGAGAAAGAAGGGCCCATGGAGAGGTAGGCGAGGTGGGCAGGGGGCGCCACCTTACTCTGCTCAGCTCCCTGAGGGAGAGAGAGAGAGACAGAGACAGAGAGAGAGATCCCTGACCTCTGAGTCTCTGCCTCCACCGCTGGCTGGTGCCAACTCACGCGCCATCCCACTTCCAGCCATCACCCCCACGCCTGCCCCGGGGCCAGCCCCACCACAGAGAGGCCGGTTGGTTCCTGCTCACCTCTGTGCCGTCCCTTCCCGACCTGACCCCAGTGCAGGGGATAAGCTTCAGACAAGTCTTTCCATGTCCCTCTGCATGACAATAGACTTCCTCCCCTCTCCCATTCCACAGGCCCACCCGGGACATCCACCTTTGTCATTAGCTCAGGAGAGGATGCAAGATGAGAATCTCTGCTATTGTGTGGGGAGACTCAGTTTCCCGGGTTTCCCCCATGGACACATGTTCTTCAGCTGGGTCTGATTTTCTCCAGACAAGCTGTCTTGGGAAGGATTTGGCCAGCCCTAAGAACCTGAAGGGAAAGGGCGGAGGGGGGTTCTCTCTCTGCCCCCGACAGCCCCGAGCTGGGTCGGTCCCTCAGACCCGGCCAGGGGCAGCCCATCCCCCGGCGCCCTTCCCCGGGGCATCCAAGGGCAGGCTCGGCGCCAGCCCCACCCCGCTCGCCACTGCCCGACCATCGTCCTCCCTCGGGGGGCCTGGGCAGGACAGGGACCCGGCTGTGGGAGGCCTCCAGATCTCAGGCCTGGCACACCGTTTACCAGGCTGCTTCCTCCTCTGACGGGGGCCCAGCACACGCCCCAGGAGACTTGGCAGCCGCCCCCAGGGCTCTAGCCTCTGGAACTCGTCCCCTTGGAAGGGGCCTGGCCCAGGTGCCAGGTTCGGATGGTCGGCCAGCCTCCTTTGGAGAAAGCAGGCAAGCCGAGCCAGGCTTGCAGTGGCCCTGGCGTGACACCTGCCACCTCAGGCAGAGGGCCTCCCGCGTGCCCTCCATGGCGGGTTTCTCCCCGGAGCCGTGGCCTGGGCACTAGGAAGGCCGGGCCTCCCCGACTCCCGGGAGGAGGGGCTAGCCCACTTGCGCCCTGGCCCCCAAACCCTCTGGTGCCATCTGCCTGTCTCGGCACTTCTGACTCCACAGAGCCTTTCCTACATCTGGGCTGCCTGCCGTGGCAAAGTGCAGGCGTGGGGTGAGGCCATGGCTTTGTCTTTCCAGGAAAAAATGAGCCCCTGGCCGAAGCAGCAGGCCCAGGCAGAGCCTTGAGCTTGAAGCCCAGTAGGTCTGTGGCCCTCAGGGCCAGAGCCATGCTTTCAAGGCAGGGAAGCGGCCTGCAAGCTGAGTGGGAGTGGGGGAGGGGAGGGAGACAGCTGAAGCCGAGTCCAGAAGGGCGGCGATGGAAGAGCTGCAGCTGGGTCAGAGCCTGGAGGGAGGGCGGGGCCTTCACTGAGGACCCCCCCCCCCCCCGAGGCCAGCCCTAGGCCCCGGCGGTCGCGCATGCGCCCTTGGCCTGTGCGGTGTGTGGGGGGTTGAACCCAAGCCCGCAGGGCTCCCGGAGCGGCCAGAGAAAGAAGGGCCCATGGAGAGGTAGGCGAGGTGGGCAGGGGGCGCCACCTTACTCTGCTCAGCTCCCTGAGGGAGAGAGAGAGAGACAGAGACAGAGAGAGAGATCCCTGACCTCTGAGTCTCTGCCTCCACCGCTGGCTGGTGCCAACTCACGCGCCATCCCACTTCCAGCCATCACCCCCACGCCTGCCCCGGGGCCAGCCCCACCACAGAGAGGCCGGTTGGTTCCTGCTCACCTCTGTGCCGTCCCTTCCCGACCTGACCCCAGTGCAGGGGATAAGCTTCAGACAAGTCTTTCCATGTCCCTCTGCATGACAATAGACTTCCTCCCCTCTCCCATTCCACAGGCCCACCCGGGACATCCACCTTTGTCATTAGCTCAGGAGAGGATGCAAGATGAGAATCTCTGCTATTGTGTGGGGAGACTCAGTTTCCCGGGTTTCCCCCATGGACACATGTTCTTCAGCTGGGTCTGATTTTCTCCAGACAAGCTGTCTTGGGAAGGATTTGGCCAGCCCTAAGAACCTGAAGGGAAAGGGCGGAGGGGGGTTCTCTCTCTGCCCCCGACAGCCCCGAGCTGGGTCGGTCCCTCAGACCCGGCCAGGGGCAGCCCATCCCCCGGCGCCCTTCCCCGGGGCATCCAAGGGCAGGCTCGGCGCCAGCCCCACCCCGCTCGCCACTGCCCGACCATCGTCCTCCCTCGGGGGGCCTGGGCAGGACAGGGACCCGGCTGTGGGAGGCCTCCAGATCTCAGGCCTGGCACACCGTTTACCAGGCTGCTTCCTCCTCTGACGGGGGCCCAGCACACGCCCCAGGAGACTTGGCAGCCGCCCCCAGGGCTCTAGCCTCTGGAACTCGTCCCCTTGGAAGGGGCCTGGCCCAGGTGCCAGGTTCGGCTGGTCGGCCAGCCTCCTTTGGAGAAAGCAGGCAAGCCGAGCCAGGCTTGCAGTGGCCCTGGCGTGACACCTGCCACCTCAGGCAGAGGGCCTCCCGCGTGCCCTCCATGGCGGGTTTCTCCCCGGAGCCGTGGCCTGGGCACTAGGAAGGCCGGGCCTCCCCGACTCCCGGGAGGAGGGGCTAGCCCACTTGCGCCCTGGCCCCCAAACCCTCTGGTGCCATCTGCCTGTCTCGGCACTTCTGACTCCACAGAGCCTTTCCTACATCTGGGCTGCCTGCCGTGGCAAAGTGCAGGCGTGGGGTGAGGCCATGGCTTTGTCTTTCCAGGAAAAAATGAGCCCCTGGCCGAAGCAGCAGGCCCAGGCAGAGCCTTGAGCTTGAAGCCCAGTAGGTCTGTGGCCCTCAGGGCCAGAGCCATGCTTTCAAGGCAGGGAAGCGGCCTGCAAGCTGAGTGGGAGTGGGGGAGGGGAGGGAGACAGCTGAAGCCGAGTCCAGAAGGGCGGCGATGGAAGAGCTGCAGCTGGGTCAGAGCCTGGAGGGAGGGCGGGGCCTTCACTGAGGACCCCCCCCCCCCGAGGCCAGCCCTAGGCCCCGGCGGTCGCGCATGCGCCCTTGGCCTGTGCGGTGTGTGGGGGCTTGAACCCAAGCCCGCAGGGCTCCCGGAGCGGCCAGAGAAAGAAGGGCCCATGGAGAGGTAGGCGAGGTGGGCAGGGGGCGCCACCTTACTCTGCTCAGCTCCCTGAGGGAGAGAGAGAGAGACAGAGACAGAGAGAGAGATCCCTGACCTCTGAGTCTCTGCCTCCACCGCTGGCTGGTGCCAACTCACGCGCCATCCCACTTCCAGCCATCACCCCCACGCCTGCCCCGGGGCCAGCCCCACCACAGAGAGGCCGGTTGGTTCCTGCTCACCTCTGTGCCGTCCCTTCCCGACCTGACCCCAGTGCAGGGGATAAGCTTCAGACAAGTCTTTCCATGTCCCTCTGCATGACAATAGACTTCCTCCCCTCTCCCATTCCACAGGCCCACCCGGGACATCCACCTTTGTCATTAGCTCAGGAGAGGATGCAAGATGAGAATCTCTGCTATTGTGTGGGGAGACTCAGTTTCCCGGGTTTCCCCCATGGACACATGTTCTTCAGCTGGGTCTGATTTTCTCCAGACAAGCTGTCTTGGGAAGGATTTGGCCAGCCCTAAGAACCTGAAGGGAAAGGGCGGAGGGGGGTTCTCTCTCTGCCCCCGACAGCCCCGAGCTGGGTCGGTCCCTCAGACCCGGCCAGGGGCAGCCCATCCCCCGGCGCCCTTCCCCGGGGCATCCAAGGGCAGGCTCGGCGCCAGCCCCACCCCGCTCGCCACTGCCCGACCATCGTCCTCCCTCGGGGGGCCTGGGCAGGACAGGGACCCGGCTGTGGGAGGCCTCCAGATCTCAGGCCTGGCACACCGTTTACCAGGCTGCTTCCTCCTCTGACGGGGGCCCAGCACACGCCCCAGGAGACTTGGCAGCCGCCCCCAGGGCTCTAGCCTCTGGAACTCGTCCCCTTGGAAGGGGCCTGGCCCAGGTGCCAGGTTCGGCTGGTCGGCCAGCCTCCTTTGGAGAAAGCAGGCAAGCCGAGCCAGGCTTGCAGTGGCCCTGGCGTGACACCTGCCACCTCAGGCAGAGGGCCTCCCGCGTGCCCTCCATGGCGGGTTTCTCCCCGGAGCCGTGGCCTGGGCACTAGGAAGGCCGGGCCTCCCCGACTCCCGGGAGGAGGGGCTAGCCCACTTGCGCCCTGGCCCCCAAACCCTCTGGTGCCATCTGCCTGTCTCGGCACTTCTGACTCCACAGAGCCTTTCCTACATCTGGGCTGCCTGCCGTGGCAAAGTGCAGGCGTGGGGTGAGGCCATGGCTTTGTCTTTCCAGGAAAAAATGAGCCCCTGGCCGAAGCAGCAGGCCCAGGCAGAGCCTTGAGCTTGAAGCCCAGTAGGTCTGTGGCCCTCAGGGCCAGAGCCATGCTTTCAAGGCAGGGAAGCGGCCTGCAAGCTGAGTGGGAGTGGGGGAGGGGAGGGAGACAGCTGAAGCCGAGTCCAGAAGGGCGGCGATGGAAGAGCTGCAGCTGGGTCAGAGCCTGGAGGGAGGGCGGGGCCTTCACTGAGGACCCCCCCCCCCCCCGAGGCCAGCCCTAGGCCCCGGCGGTCGCGCATGCGCCCTTGGCCTGTGCGGTGTGTGGGGGCTTGAACCCAAGCCCGCAGGGCTCCCGGAGCGGCCAGAGAAAGAAGGGCCCATGGAGAGGTAGGCGAGGTGGGCAGGGGGCGCCACCTTACTCTGCTCAGCTCCCTGAGGGAGAGAGAGAGAGACAGAGACAGAGAGAGAGATCCCTGACCTCTGAGTCTCTGCCTCCACCGCTGGCTGGTGCCAACTCACGCGCCATCCCACTTCCAGCCATCACCCCCACGCCTGCCCCGGGGCCAGCCCCACCACAGAGAGGCCGGTTGGTTCCTGCTCACCTCTGTGCCGTCCCTTCCCGACCTGACCCCAGTGCAGGGGATAAGCTTCAGACAAGTCTTTCCATGTCCCTCTGCATGACAATAGACTTCCTCCCCTCTCCCATTCCACAGGCCCACCCGGGACATCCACCTTTGTCATTAGCTCAGGAGAGGATGCAAGATGAGAATCTCTGCTATTGTGTGGGGAGACTCAGTTTCCCGGGTTTCCCCCATGGACACATGTTCTTCAGCTGGGTCTGATTTTCTCCAGACAAGCTGTCTTGGGAAGGATTTGGCCAGCCCTAAGAACCTGAAGGGAAAGGGCGGAGGGGGGTTCTCTCTCTGCCCCCGACAGCCCCGAGCTGGGTCGGTCCCTCAGACCCGGCCAGGGGCAGCCCATCCCCCGGCGCCCTTCCCCGGGGCATCCAAGGGCAGGCTCGGCGCCAGCCCCACCCCGCTCGCCACTGCCCGACCATCGTCCTCCCTCGGGGGGCCTGGGCAGGACAGGGACCCGGCTGTGGGAGGCCTCCAGATCTCAGGCCTGGCACACCGTTTACCAGGCTGCTTCCTCCTCTGACGGGGGCCCAGCACACGCCCCAGGAGACTTGGCAGCCGCCCCCAGGGCTCTAGCCTCTGGAACTCGTCCCCTTGGAAGGGGCCTGGCCCAGGTGCCAGGTTCGGCTGGTCGGCCAGCCTCCTTTGGAGAAAGCAGGCAAGCCGAGCCAGGCTTGCAGTGGCCCTGGCGTGACACCTGCCACCTCAGGCAGAGGGCCTCCCGCGTGCCCTCCATGGCGGGTTTCTCCCCGGAGCCGTGGCCTGGGCACTAGGAAGGCCGGGCCTCCCCGACTCCCGGGAGGAGGGGCTAGCCCACTTGCGCCCTGGCCCCCAAACCCTCTGGTGCCATCTGCCTGTCTCGGCACTTCTGACTCCACAGAGCCTTTCCTACACCTGGGCTGCCTGCCGTGGCAAAGTGCAGGCGTGGGGTGAGGCCATGGCTTTGTCTTTCCAGGAAAAAATGAGCCCCTGGCCGAAGCAGCAGGCCCAGGCAGAGCCTTGAGCTTGAAGCCCAGTAGGTCTGTGGCCCTCAGGGCCAGAGCCATGCTTTCAAGGCAGGGAAGCGGCCTGCAAGCTGAGTGGGAGTGGGGGAGGGGAGGGAGACAGCTGAAGCCGAGTCCAGAAGGGCGGCGATGGAAGTGCTGCAGCTGGGTCAGAGCCTGGAGGGAGGGCGGGGCCTTCACTGAGGACCCCCCCCCCCCCCCCCGAGGCCAGCCCTAGGCCCCGGCGGTCGCGCATGCGCCCTTGGCCTGTGCGGTGTGTGGGGGGTTGAACCCAAGCCCGCAGGGCTCCCGGAGCGGCCAGAGAAAGAAGGGCCCATGGAGAGGTAGGCGAGGTGGGCAGGGGGCGCCACCTTACTCTGCTCAGCTCCCTGAGGGAGAGAGAGAGAGACAGAGACAGAGAGAGAGATCCCTGACCTCTGAGTCTCTGCCTCCACCGCTGGCTGGTGCCAACTCACGCGCCATCCCACTTCCAGCCATCACCCCCACGCCTGCCCCGGGGCCAGCCCCACCACAGAGAGGCCGGTTGGTTCCTGCTCACCTCTGTGCCGTCCCTTCCCGACCTGACCCCAGTGCAGGGGATAAGCTTCAGACAAGTCTTTCCATGTCCCTCTGCATGACAATAGACTTCCTCCCCTCTCCCATTCCACAGGCCCACCCGGGACATCCACCTTTGTCATTAGCTCAGGAGAGGATGCAAGATGAGAATCTCTGCTATTGTGTGGGGAGACTCAGTTTCCCGGGTTTCCCCCATGGACACATGTTCTTCAGCTGGGTCTGATTTTCTCCAGACAAGCTGTCTTGGGAAGGATTTGGCCAGCCCTAAGAACCTGAAGGGAAAGGGCGGAGGGGGGTTCTCTCTCTGCCCCCGACAGCCCCGAGCTGGGTCGGTCCCTCAGACCCGGCCAGGGGCAGCCCATCCCCCGGCGCCCTTCCCCGGGGCATCCAAGGGCAGGCTCGGCGCCAGCCCCACCCCGCTCGCCACTGCCCGACCATCGTCCTCCCTCGGGGGGCCTGGGCAGGACAGGGACCCGGCTGTGGGAGGCCTCCAGATCTCAGGCCTGGCACACCGTTTACCAGGCTGCTTCCTCCTCTGACGGGGGCCCAGCACACGCCCCAGGAGACTTGGCAGCCGCCCCCAGGGCTCTAGCCTCTGGAACTCGTCCCCTTGGAAGGGGCCTGGCCCAGGTGCCAGGTTCGGCTGGTCGGCCAGCCTCCTTTGGAGAAAGCAGGCAAGCCGAGCCAGGCTTGCAGTGGCCCTGGCGTGACACCTGCCACCTCAGGCAGAGGGCCTCCCGCGTGCCCTCCATGGCGGGTTTCTCCCCGGAGCCGTGGCCTGGGCACTAGGAAGGCCGGGCCTCCCCGACTCCCGGGAGGAGGGGCTAGCCCACTTGCGCCCTGGCCCCCAAACCCTCTGGTGCCATCTGCCTGTCTCGGCACTTCTGACTCCACAGAGCCTTTCCTACACCTGGGCTGCCTGCCGTGGCAAAGTGCAGGCGTGGGGTGAGGCCATGGCTTTGTCTTTCCAGGAAAAAATGAGCCCCTGGCCGAAGCAGCAGGCCCAGGCAGAGCCTTGAGCTTGAAGCCCAGTAGGTCTGTGGCCCTCAGGGCCAGAGCCATGCTTTCAAGGCAGGGAAGCGGCCTGCAAGCTGAGTGGGAGTGGGGGAGGGGAGGGAGACAGCTGAAGCCGAGTCCAGAAGGGCGGCGATGGAAGAGCTGCAGCTGGGTCAGAGCCTGGAGGGAGGGCGGGGCCTTCACTGAGGACCCCCCCCCCCCCCCGAGGCCAGCCCTAGGCCCCGGCGGTCGCGCATGCGCCCTTGGCCTGTGCGGTGTGTGGGGGGTTGAACCCAAGCCCGCAGGGCTCCCGGAGCGGCCAGAGAAAGAAGGGCCCAGGGAGAGGTAGGCGAGGTGGGCAGGGGGCGCCACCTTACTCTGCTCAGCTCCCTGAGGGAGAGAGAGAGAGACAGAGACAGAGAGAGAGATCCCTGACCTCTGAGTCTCTGCCTCCACCGCTGGCTGGTGCCAACTCACGCGCCATCCCACTTCCAGCCATCACCCCCACGCCTGCCCCGGGGCCAGCCCCACCACAGAGAGGCCGGTTGGTTCCTGCTCACCTCTGTGCCGTCCCTTCCCGACCTGACCCCAGTGCAGGGGATAAGCTTCAGACAAGTCTTTCCATGTCCCTCTGCATGACAATAGACTTCCTCCCCTCTCCCATTCCACAGGCCCACCCGGGACATCCACCTTTGTCATTAGCTCAGGAGAGGATGCAAGATGAGAATCTCTGCTATTGTGTGGGGAGACTCAGTTTCCCGGGTTTCCCCCATGGACACATGTTCTTCAGCTGGGTCTGATTTTCTCCAGACAAGCTGTCTTGGGAAGGATTTGGCCAGCCCTAAGAACCTGAAGGGAAAGGGCGGAGGGGGGTTCTCTCTCTGCCCCCGACAGCCCCGAGCTGGGTCGGTCCCTCAGACCCGGCCAGGGGCAGCCCATCCCCCGGCGCCCTTCCCCGGGGCATCCAAGGGCAGGCTCGGCGCCAGCCCCACCCCGCTCGCCACTGCCCGACCATCGTCCTCCCTCGGGGGGCCTGGGCAGGACAGGGACCCGGCTGTGGGAGGCCTCCAGATCTCAGGCCTGGCACACCGTTTACCAGGCTGCTTCCTCCTCTGACGGGGGCCCAGCACACGCCCCAGGAGACTTGGCAGCCGCCCCCAGGGCTCTAGCCTCTGGAACTCGTCCCCTTGCAAGGGGCCTGGCCCAGGTGCCAGGTTCGGCTGGTCGGCCAGCCTCCTTTGGAGAAAGCAGGCAAGCCGAGCCAGGCTTGCAGTGGCCCTGGCGTGACACCTGCCACCTCAGGCAGAGGGCCTCCCGCGTGCCCTCCATGGCGGGTTTCTCCCCGGAGCCGTGGCCTGGGCACTAGGAAGGCCGGGCCTCCCCGACTCCCGGGAGGAGGGGCTAGCCCACTTGCGCCCTGGCCCCCAAACCCTCTGGTGCCATCTGCCTGTCTTGGCACTTCTGACTCCACAGAGCCTTTCCTACACCTGGGCTGCCTGCCGTGGCAAAGTGCAGGCGTGGGGTGAGGCCATGGCTTTGTCTTTCCAGGAAAAAATGAGCCCCTGGCCGAAGCAGCAGGCCCAGGCAGAGCCTTGAGCTTGAAGCCCAGTAGGTCTGTGGCCCTCAGGGCCAGAGCCATGCTTTCAAGGCAGGGAAGCGGCCTGCAAGCTGAGTGGGAGTGGGGGAGGGGAGGGAGACAGCTGAAGCCGAGTCCAGAAGGGCGGCGATGGAAGAGCTGCAGCTGGGTCAGAGCCTGGAGGGAGGGCGGGGCCTTCACTGAGGACCCCCCCCCCCCTCGAGGCCAGCCCTAGGCCCCGGCGGTCGCGCATGCGCCCTTGGCCTGTGCGGTGTGTGGGGGGTTGAACCCAAGCCCGCAGGGCTCCCGGAGCGGCCAGAGAAAGAAGGGCCCAGGGAGAGGTAGGCGAGGTGGGCAGGGGGCGCCACCTTACTCTGCTCAGCTCCCTGAGGGAGAGAGAGAGAGACAGAGACAGAGAGAGAGATCCCTGACCTCTGAGTCTCTGCCTCCACCGCTGGCTGGTGCCAACTCACGCGCCATCCCACTTCCAGCCATCACCCCCACGCCTGCCCCGGGGCCAGCCCCACCACAGAGAGGCCGGTTGGTTCCTGCTCACCTCTGTGCCGTCCCTTCCCGACCTGACCCCAGTGCAGGGGATAAGCTTCAGACAAGTCTTTCCATGTCCCTCTGCATGACAATAGACTTCCTCCCCTCTCCCATTCCACAGGCCCACCCGGGACATCCACCTTTGTCATTAGCTCAGGAGAGGATGCAAGATGAGAATCTCTGCTATTGTGTGGGGAGACTCAGTTTCCCGGGTTTCCCCCATGGACACATGTTCTTCAGCTGGGTCTGATTTTCTCCAGACAAGCTGTCTTGGGAAGGATTTGGCCAGCCCTAAGAACCTGAAGGGAAAGGGCGGAGGGGGGTTCTCTCTCTGCCCCCGACAGCACCGAGCTGGGTCGGTCCCTCAGACCCGGCCAGGGGCAGCCCATCCCCCGGCGCCCTTCCCCGGGGCATCCAAGGGCAGGCTCGGCGCCAGCCCCACCCCGCTCGCCACTGCCCGACCATCGTCCTCCCTCGGGGGGCCTGGGCAGGACAGGGACCCGGCTGTGGGAGGCCTCCAGATCTCAGGCCTGGCACACCGTTTACCAGGCTGCTTCCTCCTCTGACGGGGGCCCAGCACACGCCCCAGGAGACTTGGCAGCCGCCCCCAGGGCTCTAGCCTCTGGAACTCGTCCCCTTGGAAGGGGCCTGGCCCAGGTGCCAGGTTCGGCTGGTCGGCCAGCCTCCTTTGGAGAAAGCAGGCAAGCCGAGCCAGGCTTGCAGTGGCCCTGGCGTGACACCTGCCACCTCAGGCAGAGGGCCTCCCGCGTGCCCTCCATGGCGGGTTTCTCCCCGGAGCCGTGGCCTGGGCACTAGGAAGGCCGGGCCTCCCCGACTCCCGGGAGGAGGGGCTAGCCCACTTGCGCCCTGGCCCCCAAACCCTCTGGTGCCATCTGCCTGTCTCGGCACTTCTGACTCCACAGAGCCTTTCCTACACCTGGGCTGCCTGCCGTGGCAAAGTGCAGGCGTGGGGTGAGGCCATGGCTTTGTCTTTCCAGGAAAAAATGAGCCCCTGGCCGAAGCAGCAGGCCCAGGCAGAGCCTTGAGCTTGAAGCCCAGTAGGTCTGTGGCCCTCAGGGCCAGAGCCATGCTTTCAAGGCAGGGAAGCGGCCTGCAAGCTGAGTGGGAGTGGGGGAGGGGAGGGAGACAGCTGAAGCCGAGTCCAGAAGGGCGGCGATGGAAGAGCTGCAGCTGGGTCAGAGCCTGGAGGGAGGGCGGGGCCTTCACTGAGGACCCCCCCCCCCCCCCCCCGAGGCCAGCCCTAGGCCCCGGCGGTCGCGCATGCGCCCTTGGCCTGTGCGGTGTGTGGGGGGTTGAACCCAAGCCCGCAGGGCTCCCGGAGCGGCCAGAGAAAGAAGGGCCCAGGGAGAGGTAGGCGAGGTGGGCAGGGGGCGCCACCTTACTCTGCTCAGCTCCCTGAGGGAGAGAGAGAGAGACAGAGACAGAGAGAGAGATCCCTGACCTCTGAGTCTCTGCCTCCACCGCTGGCTGGTGCCAACTCACGCGCCATCCCACTTCCAGCCATCACCCCCACGCCTGCCCCGGGGCCAGCCCCACCACAGAGAGGCCGGTTGGTTCCTGCTCACCTCTGTGCCGTCCCTTCCCGACCTGACCCCAGTGCAGGGGATAAGCTTCAGACAAGTCTTTCCATGTCCCTCTGCATGACAATAGACTTCCTCCCCTCTCCCATTCCACAGGCCCACCCGGGACATCCACCTTTGTCATTAGCTCAGGAGAGGATGCAAGATGAGAATCTCTGCTATTGTGTGGGGAGACTCAGTTTCCCGGGTTTCCCCCATGGACACATGTTCTTCAGCTGGGTCTGATTTTCTCCAGACAAGCTGTCTTGGGAAGGATTTGGCCAGCCCTAAGAACCTGAAGGGAAAGGGCGGAGGGGGGTTCTCTCTCTGCCCCCGACAGCCCCGAGCTGGGTCGGTCCCTCAGACCCGGCCAGGGGCAGCCCATCCCCCGGCGCCCTTCCCCGGGGCATCCAAGGGCAGGCTCGGCGCCAGCCCCACCCCGCTCGCCACTGCCCGACCATCGTCCTCCCTCGGGGGGCCTGGGCAGGACAGGGACCCGGCTGTGGGAGGCCTCCAGATCTCAGGCCTGGCACACCGTTTACCAGGCTGCTTCCTCCTCTGACGGGGGCCCAGCACACGCCCCAGGAGACTTGGCAGCCGCCCCCAGGGCTCTAGCCTCTGGAACTCGTCCCCTTGCAAGGGGCCTGGCCCAGGTGCCAGGTTCGGCTGGTCGGCCAGCCTCCTTTGGAGAAAGCAGGCAAGCCGAGCCAGGCTTGCAGTGGCCCTGGCGTGACACCTGCCACCTCAGGCAGAGGGCCTCCCGCGTGCCCTCCATGGCGGGTTTCTCCCCGGAGCCGTGGCCTGGGCACTAGGAAGGCCGGGCCTCCCCGACTCCCGGGAGGAGGGGCTAGCCCACTTGCGCCCTGGCCCCCAAACCCTCTGGTGCCATCTGCCTGTCTTGGCACTTCTGACTCCACAGAGCCTTTCCTACACCTGGGCTGCCTGCCGTGGCAAAGTGCAGGCGTGGGGTGAGGCCATGGCTTTGTCTTTCCAGGAAAAAATGAGCCCCTGGCCGAAGCAGCAGGCCCAGGCAGAGCCTTGAGCTTGAAGCCCAGTAGGTCTGTGGCCCTCAGGGCCAGAGCCATGCTTTCAAGGCAGGGAAGCGGCCTGCAAGCTGAGTGGGAGTGGGGGAGGGGAGGGAGACAGCTGAAGCCGAGTCCAGAAGGGCGGCGATGGAAGAGCTGCAGCTGGGTCAGAGCCTGGAGGGAGGGCGGGGCCTTCACTGAGGACCCCCCCCCCTCTAGGCCAGCCCTAGGCCCCGGCGGTCGCGCATGCGCCCTTGGCCTGTGCGGTGTGTGGGGGGTTGAACCCAAGCCCGCAGGGCTCCCGGAGCGGCCAGAGAAAGAAGGGCCCAGGGAGAGGTAGGCGAGGTGGGCAGGGGGCGCCACCTTACTCTGCTCAGCTCCCTGAGGGAGAGAGAGAGAGACAGAGACAGAGAGAGAGATCCCTGACCTCTGAGTCTCTGCCTCCACCGCTGGCTGGTGCCAACTCACGCGCCATCCCACTTCCAGCCATCACCCCCACGCCTGCCCCGGGGCCAGCCCCACCACAGAGAGGCCGGTTGGTTCCTGCTCACCTCTGTGCCGTCCCTTCCCGACCTGACCCCAGTGCAGGGGATAAGCTTCAGACAAGTCTTTCCATGTCCCTCTGCATGACAATAGACTTCCTCCCCTCTCCCATTCCACAGGCCCACCCGGGACATCCACCTTTGTCATTAGCTCAGGAGAGGATGCAAGATGAGAATCTCTGCTATTGTGTGGGGAGACTCAGTTTCCCGGGTTTCCCCCATGGACACATGTTCTTCAGCTGGGTCTGATTTTCTCCAGACAAGCTGTCTTGGGAAGGATTTGGCCAGCCCTAAGAACCTGAAGGGAAAGGGCGGAGGGGGGTTCTCTCTCTGCCCCCGACAGCACCGAGCTGGGTCGGTCCCTCAGACCCGGCCAGGGGCAGCCCATCCCCCGGCGCCCTTCCCCGGGGCATCCAAGGGCAGGCTCGGCGCCAGCCCCACCCCGCTCGCCACTGCCCGACCATCGTCCTCCCTCGGGGGGCCTGGGCAGGACAGGGACCCGGCTGTGGGAGGCCTCCAGATCTCAGGCCTGGCACACCGTTTACCAGGCTGCTTCCTCCTCTGACGGGGGCCCAGCACACGCCCCAGGAGACTTGGCAGCCGCCCCCAGGGCTCTAGCCTCTGGAACTCGTCCCCTTGGAAGGGGCCTGGCCCAGGTGCCAGGTTCGGCTGGTCGGCCAGCCTCCTTTGGAGAAAGCAGGCAAGCCGAGCCAGGCTTGCAGTGGCCCTGGCGTGACACCTGCCACCTCAGGCAGAGGGCCTCCCGCGTGCCCTCCATGGCGGGTTTCTCCCCGGAGCCGTGGCCTGGGCACTAGGAAGGCCGGGCCTCCCCGACTCCCGGGAGGAGGGGCTAGCCCACTTGCGCCCTGGCCCCCAAACCCTCTGGTGCCATCTGCCTGTCTCGGCACTTCTGACTCCACAGAGCCTTTCCTACACCTGGGCTGCCTGCCGTGGCAAAGTGCAGGCGTGGGGTGAGGCCATGGCTTTGTCTTTCCAGGAAAAAATGAGCCCCTGGCCGAAGCAGCAGGCCCAGGCAGAGCCTTGAGCTTGAAGCCCAGTAGGTCTGTGGCCCTCAGGGCCAGAGCCATGCTTTCAAGGCAGGGAAGCGGCCTGCAAGCTGAGTGGGAGTGGGGGAGGGGAGGGAGACAGCTGAAGCCGAGTCCAGAAGGGCGGCGATGGAAGAGCTGCAGCTGGGTCAGAGCCTGGAGGGAGGGCGGGGCCTTCACTGAGGACCCCCCCCCCCCCCCCCCGAGGCCAGCCCTAGGCCCCGGCGGTCGCGCATGCGCCCTTGGCCTGTGCGGTGTGTGGGGGGTTGAACCCAAGCCCGCAGGGCTCCCGGAGCGGCCAGAGAAAGAAGGGCCCAGGGAGAGGTAGGCGAGGTGGGCAGGGGGCGCCACCTTACTCTGCTCAGCTCCCTGAGGGAGAGAGAGAGAGACAGAGACAGAGAGAGAGATCCCTGACCTCTGAGTCTCTGCCTCCACCGCTGGCTGGTGCCAACTCACGCGCCATCCCACTTCCAGCCATCACCCCCACGCCTGCCCCGGGGCCAGCCCCACCACAGAGAGGCCGGTTGGTTCCTGCTCACCTCTGTGCCGTCCCTTCCCGACCTGACCCCAGTGCAGGGGATAAGCTTCAGACAAGTCTTTCCATGTCCCTCTGCATGACAATAGACTTCCTCCCCTCTCCCATTCCACAGGCCCACCCGGGACATCCACCTTTGTCATTAGCTCAGGAGAGGATGCAAGATGAGAATCTCTGCTATTGTGTGGGGAGACTCAGTTTCCCGGGTTTCCCCCATGGACACATGTTCTTCAGCTGGGTCTGATTTTCTCCAGACAAGCTGTCTTGGGAAGGATTTGGCCAGCCCTAAGAACCTGAAGGGAAAGGGCGGAGGGGGGTTCTCTCTCTGCCCCCGACAGCCCCGAGCTGGGTCGGTCCCTCAGACCCGGCCAGGGGCAGCCCATCCCCCGGCGCCCTTCCCCGGGGCATCCAAGGGCAGGCTCGGCGCCAGCCCCACCCCGCTCGCCACTGCCCGACCATCGTCCTCCCTCGGGGGGCCTGGGCAGGACAGGGACCCGGCTGTGGGAGGCCTCCAGATCTCAGGCCTGGCACACCGTTTACCAGGCTGCTTCCTCCTCTGACGGGGGCCCAGCACACGCCCCAGGAGACTTGGCAGCCGCCCCCAGGGCTCTAGCCTCTGGAACTCGTCCCCTTGCAAGGGGCCTGGCCCAGGTGCCAGGTTCGGCTGGTCGGCCAGCCTCCTTTGGAGAAAGCAGGCAAGCCGAGCCAGGCTTGCAGTGGCCCTGGCGTGACACCTGCCACCTCAGGCAGAGGGCCTCCCGCGTGCCCTCCATGGCGGGTTTCTCCCCGGAGCCGTGGCCTGGGCACTAGGAAGGCCGGGCCTCCCCGACTCCCGGGAGGAGGGGCTAGCCCACTTGCGCCCTGGCCCCCAAACCCTCTGGTGCCATCTGCCTGTCTCGGCACTTCTGACTCCACAGAGCCTTTCCTACACCTGGGCTGCCTGCCGTGGCAAAGTGCAGGCGTGGGGTGAGGCCATGGCTTTGTCTTTCCAGGAAAAAATGAGCCCCTGGCCGAAGCAGCAGGCCCAGGCAGAGCCTTGAGCTTGAAGCCCAGTAGGTCTGTGGCCCTCAGGGCCAGAGCCATGCTTTCAAGGCAGGGAAGCGGCCTGCAAGCTGAGTGGGAGTGGGGGAGGGGAGGGAGACAGCTGAAGCCGAGTCCAGAAGGGCGGCGATGGAAGAGCTGCAGCTGGGTCAGAGCCTGGAGGGAGGGCGGGGCCTTCACTGAGGACCCCCCCCCCCTCGAGGCCAGCCCTAGGCCCCGGCGGTCGCGCATGCGCCCTTGGCCTGTGCGGTGTGTGGGGGGTTGAACCCAAGCCCGCAGGGCTCCCGGAGCGGCCAGAGAAAGAAGGGCCCAGGGAGAGGTAGGCGAGGTGGGCAGGGGGCGCCACCTTACTCTGCTCAGCTCCCTGAGGGAGAGAGAGAGAGACAGAGACAGAGAGAGAGATCCCTGACCTCTGAGTCTCTGCCTCCACCGCTGGCTGGTGCCAACTCACGCGCCATCCCACTTCCAGCCATCACCCCCACGCCTGCCCCGGGGCCAGCCCCACCACAGAGAGGCCGGTTGGTTCCTGCTCACCTCTGTGCCGTCCCTTCCCGACCTGACCCCAGTGCAGGGGATAAGCTTCAGACAAGTCTTTCCATGTCCCTCTGCATGACAATAGACTTCCTCCCCTCTCCCATTCCACAGGCCCACCCGGGACATCCACCTTTGTCATTAGCTCAGGAGAGGATGCAAGATGAGAATCTCTGCTATTGTGTGGGGAGACTCAGTTTCCCGGGTTTCCCCCATGGACACATGTTCTTCAGCTGGGTCTGATTTTCTCCAGACAAGCTGTCTTGGGAAGGATTTGGCCAGCCCTAAGAACCTGAAGGGAAAGGGCGGAGGGGGGTTCTCTCTCTGCCCCCGACAGCACCGAGCTGGGTCGGTCCCTCAGACCCGGCCAGGGGCAGCCCATCCCCCGGCGCCCTTCCCCGGGGCATCCAAGGGCAGGCTCGGCGCCAGCCCCACCCCGCTCGCCACTGCCCGACCATCGTCCTCCCTCGGGGGGCCTGGGCAGGACAGGGACCCGGCTGTGGGAGGCCTCCAGATCTCAGGCCTGGCACACCGTTTACCAGGCTGCTTCCTCCTCTGACGGGGGCCCAGCACACGCCCCAGGAGACTTGGCAGCCGCCCCCAGGGCTCTAGCCTCTGGAACTCGTCCCCTTGGAAGGGGCCTGGCCCAGGTGCCAGGTTCGGCTGGTCGGCCAGCCTCCTTTGGAGAAAGCAGGCAAGCCGAGCCAGGCTTGCAGTGGCCCTGGCGTGACACCTGCCACCTCAGGCAGAGGGCCTCCCGCGTGCCCTCCATGGCGGGTTTCTCCCCGGAGCCGTGGCCTGGGCACTAGGAAGGCCGGGCCTCCCCGACTCCCGGGAGGAGGGGCTAGCCCACTTGCGCCCTGGCCCCCAAACCCTCTGGTGCCATCTGCCTGTCTCGGCACTTCTGACTCCACAGAGCCTTTCCTACACCTGGGCTGCCTGCCGTGGCAAAGTGCAGGCGTGGGGTGAGGCCATGGCTTTGTCTTTCCAGGAAAAAATGAGCCCCTGGCCGAAGCAGCAGGCCCAGGCAGAGCCTTGAGCTTGAAGCCCAGTAGGTCTGTGGCCCTCAGGGCCAGAGCCATGCTTTCAAGGCAGGGAAGCGGCCTGCAAGCTGAGTGGGAGTGGGGGAGGGGAGGGAGACAGCTGAAGCCTAGTCCAGAAGGGCGGCGATGGAAGAGCTGCAGCTGGGTCAGAGCCTGGAGGGAGGGCGGGGCCTTCACTGAGGACCCCCCCCCCCCCCCGAGGCCAGCCCTAGGCCCCGGCGGTCCCGCATGCGCCCTTGGCCTGTGCGGTGTGTGGGGGGTTGAACCCAAGCCCGCAGGGCTCCCGGAGCGGCCAGAGAAAGAAGGGCCCATGGAGAGGTAGGCGAGGTGGGCAGGGGGCGCCACCTTACTCTGCTCAGCTCCCTGAGGGAGAGAGAGAGAGACAGAGACAGAGAGAGAGATCCCTGACCTCTGAGTCTCTGCCTCCACCGCTGGCTGGTGCCAACTCACGCGCCATCCCACTTCCAGCCATCACCCCCACGCCTGCCCCGGGGCCAGCCCCACCACAGAGAGGCCGGTTGGTTCCTGCTCACCTCTGTGCCGTCCCTTCCTGACCTGACCCCAGTGCAGGGGATAAGCTTCAGACAAGTCTTTCCATGTCCCTCTGCATGACAATAGACTTCCTCCCCTCTCCCATTCCACAGGCCCACCCGGGACATCCACCTTTGTCATTAGCTCAGGAGAGGATGCAAGATGAGAATCTCTGCTATTGTGTGGGGAGACTCAGTTTCCCGGGTTTCCCCCATGGACACATGTTCTTCAGCTGGGTCTGATTTTCTCCAGACAAGCTGTCTTGGGAAGGATTTGGCCAGCCCTAAGAACCTGAAGGGAAAGGGCGGAGGGGGGTTCTCTCTCTGCCCCCGACAGCCCCGAGCTGGGTCGGTCCCTCAGACCCGGCCAGGGGCAGCCCATCCCCTGGCGCCCTTCCCCGGGGCATCCAAGGGCAGGCTCGGCGCCAGCCCCACCCCGCTCGCCACTGCCCGACCATCGTCCTCCCTCGGGGGGCCTGGGCAGGACAGGGACCCGGCTGTGGGAGGCCTCCAGATCTCAGGCCTGGCACACCGTTTACCAGGCTGCTTCCTCCTCTGACGGGGGCCCAGCACACGCCCCAGGAGACTTGGCAGCCGACCCCAGGGCTCTAGCCTCTGGAACTCGTCCCCTTGGAAGGGGCCTGGCCCAGGTGCCAGGTTCGGCTGGTCGGCCAGCCTCCTTTGGAGAAAGCAGGCAAGCCGAGCCAGGCTTGCAGTGGCCCTGGCGTGACACCTGCCACCTCAGGCAGAGGGCCTCCCACGTGCCCTCCATGGCGGGTTTCTCCCCTGAGCCGTGGCCTGGGCACTAGGAAGGCCGGGCCTCCCCGACTCCCGGGAGGAGGGGCTAGCCCACTTGCGCCCTGGCCCCCAAACCCTCTGGTGCCATCTGCCTGTCTCGGCACTTCTGACTCCACAGAGCCTTTCCTACACCTGGGCTGCCTGCCGTGGCAAAGTGCAGGCGTGGGGTGAGGCCATGGCTTTGTCTTTCCAGGAAAAAATGAGCCCCTGGCCGAAGCAGCAGGCCCAGGCAGAGCCTTGAGCTTGAAGCCCAGTAGGTCTGTGGCCCTCAGGGCCAGAGCCATGCTTTCAAGGCAGGGAAGCGGCCTGCAAGCTGAGTGGGAGTGGGGGAGGGGAGGGAGACAGCTGAAGCCGAGTCCAGAAGGGCGGCGATGGAAGAGCTGCAGCTGGGTCAGAGCCTGGAGGGAGGGCGGGGCCTTCACTGAGGACCCCCCCCCCCCCGAGGCCAGCCCTAGGCCCCGGCGGTCGCGCATGCGCCCTTGGCCTGTGCGGTGTGTGGGGGGTTGAACCCAAGCCCGCAGGGCTCCCGGAGCGGCCAGAGAAAGAAGGGCCCATGGAGAGGTAGGCGAGGTGGGCAGGGGGCGCCACCTTACTCTGCTCAGCTCCCTGAGGGAGAGAGAGAGAGACAGAGACAGAGAGAGAGATCCCTGACCTCTGAGTCTCTGCCTCCACCGCTGGCTGGTGCCAACTCACGCGCCATCCCACTTCCAGCCATCACCCCCACGCCTGCCCCGGGGCCAGCCCCACCACAGAGAGGCCGGTTGGTTCCTGCTCACCTCTGTGCCGTCCCTTCCCGACCTGACC
This sequence comes from Diceros bicornis minor, assembly GCF_020826845.1. Taxonomy (NCBI): domain Eukaryota; kingdom Metazoa; phylum Chordata; class Mammalia; order Perissodactyla; family Rhinocerotidae; genus Diceros; species Diceros bicornis. Next base: position 29,521 of record NW_026691327.1, read on the forward strand.
CCAGTGCAGGGGATAAGCTTCAGACAAGTCTTTCCATGTCCCTCTGCATGACAATAGACTTCCTCCCCTCTCCCATTCCACAGGCCCACCCGGGACATCCACCTTTGTCATTAGCTCAGGAGAGGATGCAAGATGAGAATCTCTGCTATTGTGTGGGGAGACTCAATTTCCCGGGTTTCCCCCATGGACACATGTTCTTCAGCTGGGTCTGATTTTCTCCAGACAAGCTGTCTTGGGAAGGATTTGGCCAGCCCTAAGAACCTGAAGGGAAAGGGCGGAGGGGGGTTCTCTCTCTGCCCCCGACAGCCCCGAGCTGGGTCGGTCCCTCAGACCCGGCCAGGGGCAGCCCATCCCCCGGCGCCCTTCCCCGGGGCATCCAAGGGCAGGCTCGGCGCCAGCCCCACCCCGCTCGCCACTGCCCGACCATCGTCCTCCCTCGGGGGGCCTGGGCAGGACAGGGACCCTGCTGTGGGAGGCCTCCAGATCTCAGGCCTGGCACACCGTTTACCAGGCTGCTTCCTCCTCTGACGGGGGCCCAGCACACGCCCCAGGAGACTTGGCAGCCGACCCCAGGGCTCTAGCCTCTGGAACTCGTCCCCTTGGAAGGGGCCTGGCCCAGGTGCCAGGTTCGGCTGGTCGGTCAGCCTCCTTTGGAGAAAGCAGGCAAGCCGAGCCAGGCTTGCAGTGGCCCTGGCGTGACACCTGCCACCTCAGGCAGAGGGCCTCCCGCGTGCCCTCCATGGCGGGTTTCTCCCCGGAGCCGTGGCCTGGGCACTAGGAAGGCCGGGCCTCCCCGACTCCCGGGAGGAGGGGCTAGCCCACTTGCGCCCTGGCCCCCAAACCCTCTGGTGCCATCTGCCTGTCTCGGCACTTCTGACTCCACAGAGCCTTTCCTACACCTGGGCTGCCTGCCGTGGCAAAGTGCAGGCGTGGGGTGAGGCCATGGCTTTGTCTTTCCAGGAAAAAATGAGCCCCTGGCCGAAGCAGCAGGCCCAGGCAGAGCCTTGAGCTTGAAGCCCAGTAGGTCTGTGGCCCTCAGGGCCAGAGCCATGCTTTCAAGGCAGGGAAGCGGCCTGCAAGCTGAGTGGGAGTGGGGGAGGGGAGGGAGACAGCTGAAGCCGAGTCCAGAAGGGCGGCGATGGAAGAGCTGCAGCTGGGTCAGAGCCTGGAGGGAGGGCGGGGCCTTCACTGAGGACCCCCCCCCCCGAGGCCAGCCCTAGGCCCTGGCGGTCGCGCATGCGCCCTTGGCCTGTGCGGTGTGTGGGGGGTTGAACCCAAGCCCGCAGGGCTCCCGGAGCGGCCAGAGAAAGAAGGGCCCATGGAGAGGTAGGCGAGGTGGGCAGGGGGCGCCACCTTACTCTGCTCAGCTCCCTGAGGGAGAGAGAGAGAGACAGAGACAGAGAGAGAGATCCCTGACCTCTGAGTCTCTGCCTCCACCGCTGGCTGGTGCCAACTCACGCGCCATCCCACTTCCAGCCATCACCCCCACGCCTGCCCCGGGGCCAGCCCCACCACAGAGAGGCCGGTTGGTTCCTGCTCACCTCTGTGCCGTCCCTTCCCGACCTGACCCCAGTGCAGGGGATAAGCTTCAGACAAGTCTTTCCATGTCCCTCTGCATGACAATAGACTTCCTCCCCTCTCCCATTCCACAGGCCCACCCGGGACATCCACCTTTGTCATTAGCTCAGGAGAGGATGCAAGATGAGAATCTCTGCTATTGTGTGGGGAGACTCAGTTTCCCGGGTTTCCCCCATGGACACATGTTCTTCAGCTGGGTCTGATTTTCTCCAGACAAGCTGTCTTGGGAAGGATTTGGCCAGCCCTAAGAACCTGAAGGGAAAGGGCGGAGGGGGGTTCTCTCTCTGCCCCCGACAGCCCCGAGCTGGGTCGGTCCCTCAGACCCGGCCAGGGGCAGCCCATCCCCCGGCGCCCTTCCCCGGGGCATCCAAGGGCAGGCTCGGCGCCAGCCCCACCCCGCTCGCCACTGCCCGACCATCGTCCTCCCTCGGGGGGCCTGGGCAGGACAGGGACCCGGCTGTGGGAGGCCTCCAGATCTCAGGCCTGGCACACCGTTTACCAGGCTGCTTCCTCCTCTGACGGGGGCCCAGCACACGCCCCAGGAGACTTGGCAGCCGCCCCCAGGGCTCTAGCCTCTGGAACTCGTCCCCTTGCAAGGGGCCTGGCCCAGGTGCCAGGTTCGGCTGGTCGGCCAGCCTCCTTTGGAGAAAGCAGGCAAGCCGAGCCAGGCTTGCAGTGGCCCTGGCGTGACACCTGCCACCTCAGGCAGAGGGCCTCCCGCGTGCCCTCCATGGCGGGTTTCTCCCCGGAGCCGTGGCCTGGGCACTAGGAAGGCCGGGCCTCCCCGACTCCCGGGAGGAGGGGCTAGCCCACTTGCGCCCTGGCCCCCAAACCCTCTGGTGCCATCTGCCTGTCTCGGCACTTCTGACTCCACAGAGCCTTTCCTACACCTGGGCTGCCTGCCGTGGCAAAGTGCAGGCGTGGGGTGAGGCCATGGCTTTGTCTTTCCAGGAAAAAATGAGCCCCTGGCCGAAGCAGCAGGCCCAGGCAGAGCCTTGAGCTTGAAGCCCAGTAGGTCTGTGGCCCTCAGGGCCAGAGCAATGCTTTCAAGGCAGGGAAGCGGCCTGCAACCTGAGTGGGAGTGGGGGAGGGGAGGGAGACAGCTGAAGCCGAGTCCAGAAGGGCGGCGATGGAAGAGCTGCAGCTGGGTCAGAGCCTGAAGTGATGGCGGGGCCTTCACTGAGGACCCCCCCCCCCGAGGCCAGCCCTAGGCCCCGGCCGTCGCGCATGCGCCCTTGGCCTGTGCGGTGTGTGGGGGGTTGAACCCAAGCCCGCAGGGCTCCCGGAGCGGCCAGAGAAAGAAGGGCCCATGGAGAGGTAGGCGAGGTGGGCAGGGGGCGCCACCTTACTCTGCTCAGCTCCCTGAGGGAGAGAGAGAGAGACAGAGACAGAGAGAGAGATCCCTGACCTCTGAGTCTCTGCCTCCACCGCTGGCTGGTGCCAACTCACGCGCCATCCCACTTCCAGCCATCACCCCCACGCCTGCCCCGGGGCCAGCCCCACCACAGAGAGGCCGGTTGGTTCCTGCTCACCTCTGTGCCGTCCCTTCCCGACCTGACCCCAGTGCAGGGGATAAGCTTCAGACAAGTCTTTCCATGTCCCTCTGCATGACAATAGACTTCCTCCCCTCTCCCATTCCACAGGCCCACCCGGGACATCCACCTTTGTCATTAGCTCAGGAGAGGATGCAAGATGAGAATCTCTGCTATTGTGTGGGGAGACTCAGTTTCCCGGGTTTCCCCCATGGACACATGTTCTTCAGCTGGGTCTGATTTTCTCCAGACAAGCTGTCTTGGGAAGGATTTGGCCAGCCCTAAGAACCTGAAGGGAAAGGGCGGAGGGGGGTTCTCTCTCTGCCCCCGACAGCCCCGAGCTGGGTCGGTCCCTCAGACCCGGCCAGGGGCAGCCCATCCCCCGGCGCCCTTCCCCGGGGCATCCAAGGGCAGGCTCGGCGCCAGCCCCACCCCGCTCGCCACTGCCCGACCATCGTCCTCCCTCGGGGGGCCTGGGCAGGACAGGGACCCGGCTGTGGGAGGCCTCCAGATCTCAGGCCTGGCACACCGTTTACCAGGCTGCTTCCTCCTCTGACGGGGGCCCAGCACACGCCCCAGGAGACTTGGCAGCCGCCCCCAGGGCTCTAGCCTCTGGAACTCGTCCCCTTGCAAGGGGCCTGGCCCAGGTGCCAGGTTCGGCTGGTCGGCCAGCCTCCTTTGGAGAAAGCAGGCAAGCCGAGCCAGGCTTGCAGTGGCCCTGGCGTGACACCTGCCACCTCAGGCAGAGGGCCTCCCGCGTGCCCTCCATGGCGGGTTTCTCCCCGGAGCCGTGGCCTGGGCACTAGGAAGGCCGGGCCTCCCCGACTCCCGGGAGGAGGGGCTAGCCCACTTGCGCCCTGGCCCCCAAACCCTCTGGTGCCATCTGCCTGTCTCGGCACTTCTGACTCCACAGAGCCTTTCCTACGTCTGGGCTGCCTGCCGTGGCAAAGTGCAGGCGTGGGGTGAGACCATGGCTTTGTCTTTCCAGGAAAAAATGAGCCCCTGGCCGAAGCAGCAGGCCCAGGCAGAGCCTTGAGCTTGAAGCCCAGTAGGTCTGTGGCCCTCAGGGCCAGAGCAATGCTTTCAAGGCAGGGAAGCGGCCTGCAAGCTGAGTGGGAGTGGGGGAGGGGAGGGAGACAGCTGAATCCGAGTCCAGAAGGGCGGCGATGGAAGAGCTGCAGCTGGGTCAGAGCCTGGAGGGAGGGCGGGGCCTTCACTGAGGACCCCCCCCCCCAGGCCAGCCCTAGGCCCCGGCGGTCGCGCATGCGCCCTTGGCCTGTGCGGTGTGTGGGGGGTTGAACCCAAGCCCGCAGGGCTCCCGGAGCGGCCAGAGAAAGAAGGGCCCATGGAGAGGTAGGCGAGGTGGGCAGGGGGCGCCACCTTACTCTCCTCAGCTCCCTGAGGGAGAGAGAGAGAGACAGAGACAGAGAGAGAGATCCCTGACCTCTGAGTCTCTGCCTCCACCGCTGGCTGGTGCCAACTCACGCGCCATCCCACTTCCAGCCATCACCCCCACGCCTGCCCCGGGGCCAGCCCCACCACAGAGAGGCCGGTTGGTTCCTGCTCACCTCTGTGCCGTCCCTTCCCGACCTGACCCCAGTGCAGGGGATAAGCTTCAGACAAGTCTTTCCATGTCCCTCTGCATGACAATAGACTTCCTCCCCTCTCCCATTCCACAGGCCCACCCGGGACATCCACCTTTGTCATTAGCTCAGGAGAGGATGCAAGATGAGAATCTCTGCTATTGTGTGGGGAGACTCAGTTTCCCGGGTTTCCCCCATGGACACATGTTCTTCAGCTGGGTCTGATTTTCTCCAGACAAGCTGTCTTGGGAAGGATTTGGCCAGCCCTAAGAACCTGAAGGGAAAGGGCGGAGGGGGGTTCTCTCTCTGCCCCCGACAGCCCCGAGCTGGGTCGGTCCCTCAGACCCGGCCAGGGGCAGCCCATCCCCCGGCGCCCTTCCCCGGGGCATCCAAGGGCAGGCTCGGCGCCAGCCCCACCCCGCTCGCCACTGCCCGACCATCGTCCTCCCTCGGGGGGCCTGGGCAGGACAGGGACCCGGCTGTGGGAGGCCTCCAGATCTCAGGCCTGGCACACCGTTTACCAGGCTGCTTCCTCCTCTGACGGGGGCCCAGCACACGCCCCAGGAGACTTGGCAGCCGCCCCCAGGGCTCTATCCTCTGGAACTCGTCCCCTTGGAAGGGGCCTGGCCCAGGTGCCAGGTTCGGCTGGTCGGCCAGCCTCCTTTGGAGAAAGCAGGCAAGCCGAGCCAGGCTTGCAGTGGCCCTGGCGTGACACCTGCCACCTCAGGCAGAGGGCCTCCCGCGTGCCCTCCATGGCGGGTTTCTCCCCGGAGCCGTGGCCTGGGCACTAGGAAGGCCGGGCCTCCCCGACTCCCGGGAGGAGGGGCTAGCCCACTTGCGCCCTGGCCCCCAAACCCTCTGGTGCCATCTGCCTGTCTCGGCACTTCTGACTCCACAGAGCCTTTCCTACACCTGGGCTGCCTGCCGTGGCAAAGTGCAGGCGTGGGGTGAGGCCATGGCTTTGTCTTTCCAGGAAAAAATGAGCCCCTGGCCGAAGCAGCAGGCCCAGGCAGAGCCTTGAGCTTGAAGCCCAGTAGGTCTGTGGCCCTCAGGGCCAGAGCAATGCTTTCAAGGCAGGGAAGCGGCCTGCAAGCTGAGTGGGAGTGGGGGAGGGGAGGGAGACAGCTGAAGCCGAGTCCAGAAGGGCGGCGATGGAAGAGCTGCAGCTGGGTCAGAGCCTGGAGTGATGGCGGGGCCTTCACTGAGGACCCCCCCCCCCAGGCCAGCCCTAGGCCCTGGCGGTCGCGCATGCGCCCTTGGCCTGTGCGGTGTGTGGGGGGTTGAACCCAAGCCCGCAGGGCTCCCGGAGCGGCCAGAGAAAGAAGGGCCCATGGAGAGGTAGGCGAGGTGGGCAGGGGGCGCCACCTTACTCTGCTCAGCTCCCTGAGGGAGAGAGAGAGAGACAGAGACAGAGAGAGAGATCCCTGACCTCTGAGTCTCTGCCTCCACCGCTGGCTGGTGCCAACTCACGCGCCATCCCACTTCCAGCCATCACCCCCACGCCTGCCCCGGGGCCAGCCCCACCACAGAGAGGCCGGTTGGTTCCTGCTCACCTCTGTGCCGTCCCTTCCCGACCTGACCCCAGTGCAGGGGATAAGCTTCAGACAAGTCTTTCCATGTCCCTCTGCATGACAATAGACTTCCTCCCCTCTCCCATTCCACAGGCCCACCCGGGACATCCACCTTTGTCATTAGCTCAGGAGAGGATGCAAGATGAGAATCTCTGCTATTGTGTGGGGAGACTCAGTTTCCCGGGTTTCCCCCATGGACACATGTTCTTCAGCTGGGTCTGATTTTCTCCAGACAAGCTGTCTTGGGAAGGATTTGGCCAGCCCTAAGAACCTGAAGGGAAAGGGCGGAGGGGGGTTCTCTCTCTGCCCCCGACAGCCCCGAGCTGGGTCGGTCCCTCAGACCCGGCCAGGGGCAGCCCATCCCCCGGCGCCCTTCCCCGGGGCATCCAAGGGCAGGCTCGGCGCCAGCCCCACCCCGCTCGCCACTGCACGACCATCGTCCTCCCTCGGGGGGCCTGGGCAGGACAGGGACCCGGCTGTGGGAGGCCTCCAGATCTCAGGCCTGGCACACCGTTTACCAGGCTGCTTCCTCCTCTGACGGGGGCCCAGCACACGCCCCAGGAGACTTGGCAGCCGCCCCCAGGGCTCTAGCCTCTGGAACTCGTCCCCTTGCAAGGGGCCTGGCCCAGGTGCCAGGTTCGGCTGGTCGGCCAGCCTCCTTTGGAGAAAGCAGGCAAGCCGAGCCAGGCTTGCAGTGGCCCTGGCGTGACACCTGCCACCTCAGGCAGAGGGCCTCCCGCGTGCCCTCCATGGCGGGTTTCTCCCCGGAGCCGTGGCCTGGGCACTAGGAAGGCCGGGCCTCCCCGACTCCCGGGAGGAGGGGCTAGCCCACTTGCGCCCTGGCCCCCAAACCCTCTGGTGCCATCTGCCTGTCTCGGCACTTCTGACTCCACAGAGCCTTTCCTACGTCTGGGCTGCCTGCCGTGGCAAAGTGCAGGCGTGGGGTGAGACCATGGCTTTGTCTTTCCAGGAAAAAATGAGCCCCTGGCCGAAGCAGCAGGCCCAGGCAGAGCCTTGAGCTTGAAGCCCAGTAGGTCTGTGGCCCTCAGGGCCAGAGCAATGCTTTCAAGGCAGGGAAGCGGCCTGCAAGCTGAGTGGGAGTGGGGGAGGGGAGGGAGACAGCTGAATCCAAGTCCAGAAGGGCGGCGATGGAAGAGCTGCAGCTGGGTCAGAGCCTGGAGGGAGGGCGGGGCCTTCACTGAGGACCCCCCCGCCCCCCGAGGCCAGCCCTAGGCCCCGGCGGTCGCGCATGCGCCCTTGGCCTGTGCGGTGTGTGGGGGGTTGAACCCAAGCCCGCAGGGCTCCCGGAGCGGCCAGAGAAAGAAGGGACCATGGAGAGGTAGGCGAGGTGGGCAGGGGGCGCCACCTTACTCTCCTCAGCTCCCTGAGGGAGAGAGAGAGAGACAGAGACAGAGAGAGAGATCCCTGACCTCTGAGTCTCTGCCTCCACCGCTGGCTGGTGCCAACTCACGCGCCATCCCACTTCCAGCCATCACCCCCACGCCTGCCCCGGGGCCAGCCCCACCACAGAGAGGCCGGTTGGTTCCTGCTCACCTCTGTGCCGTCCCTTCCCGACCTGACCCCAGTGCAGGGGATAAGCTTCAGACAAGTCTTTCCATGTCCCTCTGCATGACAATAGACTTCCTCCCCTCTCCCATTCCACAGGCCCACCCGGGACATCCACCTTTGTCATTAGCTCAGGAGAGGATGCAAGATGAGAATCTCTGCTATTGTGTGGGGAGACTCAGTTTCCCGGGTTTCCCCCATGGACACATGTTCTTCAGCTGGGTCTGATTTTCTCCAGACAAGCTGTCTTGGGAAGGATTTGGCCAGCCCTAAGAACCTGAAGGGAAAGGGCGGAGGGGGGTTCTCTCTCTGCCCCCGACAGCCCCGAGCTGGGTCGGTCCCTCAGACCCGGCCAGGGGCAGCCCATCCCCCGGCGCCCTTCCCCGGGGCATCCAAGGGCAGGCTCGGCGCCAGCCCCACCCCGCTCGCCACTGCCCGACCATCGTCCTCCCTCGGGGGGCCTGGGCAGGACAGGGACCCGGCTGTGGGAGGCCTCCAGATCTCAGGCCTGGCACACCGTTTACCAGGCTGCTTCCTCCTCTGACGGGGGCCCAGCACACGCCCCAGGAGACTTGGCAGCCGCCCCCAGGGCTCTATCCTCTGGAACTCGTCCCCTTGCAAGGGGCCTGGCCCAGGTGCCAGGTTCGGCTGGTCGGCCAGCCTCCTTTGGAGAAAGCAGGCAAGCCGAGCCAGGCTTGCAGTGGCCCTGGCGTGACACCTGCCACCTCAGGCAGAGGGCCTCCCGCGTGCCCTCCATGGCGGGTTTCTCCCCGGAGCCGTGGCCTGGGCACTAGGAAGGCCGGGCCTCCCCGACTCCCGGGAGGAGGGGCTAGCCCACTTGCGCCCTGGCCCACAAACCCTCTGGTGCCATCTGCCTGTCTCGGCACTTCTGACTCCACAGAGCCTTTCCTACGTCTGGGCTGCCTGCCGTGGCAAAGTGCAGGCGTGGGGTGAGGCCATGGCTTTGTCTTTCCAGGAAAAAATGAGCCCCTGGCCGAAGCAGCAGGCCCAGGCAGAGCCTTGAGCTTGAAGCCCAGTAGGTCTGTGGCCCTCAGGGCCAGAGCCATGCTTTCAAGGCAGGGAAGCGGCCTGCAAGCTGAGTGGGAGTGGGGGAGGGGAGGGAGACAGCTGAAGCCGAGTCCAGAAGGGCGGCGATGGAAGAGCTGCAGCTGGGTCAGAGCCTGGAGGGAGGGCGGGGCCTTCACTGAGGACCCCCCCCCCCCGAGGCCAGCCCTAGGCCCCGGCGGTCGCGCATGCGCCCTTGGCCTGTGCGGTGTGTGGGGGGTTGAACCCAAGCCCGCAGGGCTCCCGGAGCGGCCAGAGAAAGAAGGGCCCATGGAGAGGTAGGCGAGGTGGGCAGGGGGCGCCACCTTACTCTGCTCAGCTCCCTGAGGGAGAGAGAGAGAGACAGAGACAGAGAGAGAGATCCCTGACCTCTGAGTCTCTGCCTCCACCGCTGGCTGGTGCCAACTCACGCGCCATCCCACTTCCAGCCATCACCCCCACGCCTGCCCCGGGGCCAGCCCCACCACAGAGAGGCCGGTTGGTTCCTGCTCACCTCTGTGCCGTCCCTTCCCGACCTGACCCCAGTGCAGGGGATAAGCTTCAGACAAGTCTTTCCATGTCCCTCTGCATGACAATAGACTTCCTCCCCTCTCCCATTCCACAGGCCCACCCGGGACATCCACCTTTGTCATTAGCTCAGGAGAGGATGCAAGATGAGAATCTCTGCTATTGTGTGGGGAGACTCAGTTTCCCGGGTTTCCCCCATGGACACATGTTCTTCAGCTGGGTCTGATTTTCTCCAGACAAGCTGTCTTGGGAAGGATTTGGCCAGCCCTAAGAACCTGAAGGGAAAGGGCGGAGGGGGGTTCTCTCTCTGCCCCCGACAGCCCCGAGCTGGGTCGGTCCCTCAGACCCGGCCAGGGGCAGCCCATCCCCCGGCGCCCTTCCCCGGGGCATCCAAGGGCAGGCTCGGCGCCAGCCCCACCCCGCTCGCCACTGCCCGACCATCGTCCTCCCTCGGGGGGCCTGGGCAGGACAGGGACCCGGCTGTGGGAGGCCTCCAGATCTCAGGCCTGGCACACCGTTTACCAGGCTGCTTCCTCCTCTGACGGGGGCCCAGCACACGCCCCAGGAGACTTGGCAGCCGCCCCCAGGGCTCTATCCTCTGGAACTCGTCCCCTTGCAAGGGGCCTGGCCCAGGTGCCAGGTTCGGCTGGTCGGCCAGCCTCCTTTGGAGAAAGCAGGCAAGCCGAGCCAGGCTTGCAGTGGCCCTGGCGTGACACCTGCCACCTCAGGCAGAGGGCCTCCCGCGTGCCCTCCATGGCGGGTTTCTCCCCGGAGCCGTGGCCTGGGCACTAGGAAGGCCGGGCCTCCCCGACTCCCGGTAGGAGGGGCTAGCCCACTTGCGCCCTGGCCCACAAACCCTCTGGTGCCATCTGCCTGTCTCGGCACTTCTGACTCCACAGAGCCTTTCCTACATCTGGGCTGCCTGCCGTGGCAAAGTGCAGGCGTGGGGTGAGACCATGGCTTTGTCTTTCCAGGAAAAAATGAGCCCCTGGCCGAAGCAGCAGGCCCAGGCAGAGCCTTGAGCTTGAAGCCCAGTAGGTCTGTGGCCCTCAGGGCCAGAGCAATGCTTTGAAGGCAGGGAAGCGGCCTGCAAGCTGAGTGGGAGTGGGGGAGGGGAGGGAGACAGCTGAAGCCGAGTCCAGAAGGGCGGCGATGGAAGAGCTGCAGCTGGGTCAGAGCCTGGAGGGAGGGCGGGGCCTTCACTGAGGACCCCCCCCCCCCCCCGAGGCCAGCCCTAGGCCCCGGCGGTCGCGCATGCGCCCTTGGCCTGTGCGGTGTGTGGGGGGTTGAACCCAAGCCCGCAGGGCTCCCGGAGCGGCCAGAGAAAGAAGGGCCCATGGAGAGGTAGGCGAGGTGGGCAGGGGGCGCCACCTTACTCTCCTCAGCTCCCTGAGGGAGAGAGAGAGAGACAGAGACAGAGAGAGAGATCCCTGACCTCTGAGTCTCTGCCTCCACCGCTGGCTGGTGCCAACTCACGCGCCATCCCACTTCCAGCCATCACCCCCACGCCTGCCCCGGGGCCAGCCCCACCACAGAGAGGCCGGTTGGTTCCTGCTCACCTCTGTGCCGTCCCTTCCCGACCTGACCCCAGTGCAGGGGATAAGCTTCAGACAAGTCTTTCCATGTCCCTCTGCATGACAATAGACTTCCTCCCCTCTCCCATTCCACAGGCCCACCCGGGACATCCACCTTTGTCATTAGCTCAGGAGAGGATGCAAGATGAGAATCTCTGCTATTGTGTGGGGAGACTCAGTTTCCCGGGTTTCCCCCATGGACACATGTTCTTCAGCTGGGTCTGATTTTCTCCAGACAAGCTGTCTTGGGAAGGATTTGGCCAGCCCTAAGAACCTGAAGGGAAAGGGCGGAGGGGGGTTCTCTCTCTGCCCCCGACAGCACCGAGCTGGGTCGGTCCCTCAGACCCGGCCAGGGGCAGCCCATCCCCCGGCGCCCTTCCCCGGGGCATCCAAGGGCAGGCTCGGCGCCAGCCCCACCCCGCTCGCCACTGCCCGACCATCGTCCTCCCTCGGGGGGCCTGGGCAGGACAGGGACCCGGCTGTGGGAGGCCTCCAGATCTCAGGCCTGGCACACCGTTTACCAGGCTGCTTCCTCCTCTGACGGGGGCCCAGCACACGCCCCAGGAGACTTGGCAGCCGCCCCCAGGGCTCTAGCCTCTGGAACTCGTCCCCTTGGAAGGGGCCTGGCCCAGGTGCCAGGTTCGGCTGGTCGGCCAGCCTCCTTTGGAGAAAGCAGGCAAGCCGAGCCAGGCTTGCAGTGGCCCTGGCGTGACACCTGCCACCTCAGGCAGAGGGCCTCCCGCGTGCCCTCCATGGCGGGTTTCTCCCCGGAGCCGTGGCCTGGGCACTAGGAAGGCCGGGCCTCCCCGACTCCCGGGAGGAGGGGCTAGCCCACTTGCGCCCTGGCCCCGAAACCCTCTGGTGCCATCTGCCTGTCTCGGCACTTCTGACTCCACAGAGCCTTTCCTACATCTGGGCTGCCTGCCGTGGCAAAGTGCAGGCGTGGGGTGAGGCCATGGCTTTGTCTTTCCAGGAAAAAATGAGCCCCTGGCCGAAGCAGCAGGCCCAGGCAGAGCCTTGAGCTTGAAGCCCAGTAGGTCTGTGGCCCTCAGGGCCAGAGCCATGCTTTCAAGGCAGGGAAGCGGCCTGCAAGCTGAGTGGGAGTGGGGGAGGGGAGGGAGACAGCTGAAGCCGAGTCCAGAAGGGCGGCGATGGAAGAGCTGCAGCTGGGTCAGAGCCTGGAGGGATGGCGGGGCCTTCACTGAGGACCCCCCCCCCGAGGCCAGCCCTAGGCCCCGGCGGTCGCGCATGCGCCCTTGGCCTGTGCGGTGTGTGGGGGGTTGAACCCAAGCCCGCAGGGCTCCCGGAGCGGCCAGAGAAAGAAGGGCCCATGGAGAGGTAGGCGAGGTGGGCAGGGGGCGCCACCTTACTCTGCTCAGCTCCCTGAGGGAGAGAGAGAGAGACAGAGACAGAGAGAGAGATCCCTGACCTCTGAGTCTCTGCCTCCACCGCTGGCTGGTGCCAACTCACGCGCCATCCCACTTCCAGCCATCACCCCCACGCCTGCCCCGGGGCCAGCCCCACCACAGAGAGGCCGGTTGGTTCCTGCTCACCTCTGTGCCGTCCCTTCCCGACCTGACCCCAGTGCAGGGGATAAGCTTCAGACAAGTCTTTCCATGTCCCTCTGCATGACAATAGACTTCCTCCCCTCTCCCATTCCACAGGCCCACCCGGGACATCCACCTTTGTCATTAGCTCAGGAGAGGATGCAAGATGAGAATCTCTGCTATTGTGTGGGGAGACTCAGTTTCCCGGGTTTCCCCCATGGACACATGTTCTTCAGCTGGGTCTGATTTTCTCCAGACAAGCTGTCTTGGGAAGGATTTGGCCAGCCCTAAGAACCTGAAGGGAAAGGGCGGAGGGGGGTTCTCTCTCTGCCCCCGACAGCCCCGAGCTGGGTCGGTCCCTCAGACCCGGCCAGGGGCAGCCCATCCCCCGGCGCCCTTCCCCGGGGCATCCAAGGGCAGGCTCGGCGCCAGCCCCACCCCGCTCGCCACTGCCCGACCATCGTCCTCCCTCGGGGGGCCTGGGCAGGACAGGGACCCGGCTGTGGGAGGCCTCCAGATCTCAGGCCTGGCACACACGTTTACCAGGCTGCTTCCTCCTCTGACGGGGGCCCAGCACACGCCCCAGGAGACTTGGCAGCCGCCCCCAGGGCTCTAGCCTCTGGAACTCGTCCCCTTGGAAGGGGCCTGGCCCAGGTGCCAGGTTCGGCTGGTCGGCCAGCCTCCTTTGGAGAAAGCAGGCAAGCCGAGCCAGGCTTGCAGTGGCCCTGGCGTGACACCTGCCACCTCAGGCAGAGGGCCTCCCGCGTGCCCTCCATGGCGGGTTTCTCCCCGGAGCCGTGGCCTGGGCACTAGGAAGGCCGGGCCTCCCCGACTCCCGGGAGGAGGGGCTAGCCCACTTGCGCCCTGGCCCCCAAACCCTCTGGTGCCATCTGCCTGTCTCGGCACTTCTGACTCCACAGAGCCTTTCCTACACCTGGGCTGCCTGCCGTGGCAAAGTGCAGGCGTGGGGTGAGGCCATGGCTTTGTCTTTCCAGGAAAAAATGAGCCCCTGGCCGAAGCAGCAGGCCCAGGCAGAGCCTTGAGCTTGAAGCCCAGTAGGTCTGTGGCCCTCAGGGCCAGAGCCATGCTTTCAAGGCAGGGAAGCGGCCTGCAAGCTGAGTGGGAGTGGGGGAGGGGAGGGAGACAGCTGAAGCCGAGTCCAGAAGGGCGGCGATGGAAGAGCTGCAGCTGGGTCAGAGCCTGGAGGGAGGGCGGGGCCTTCACTGAGGACCCCCCCCCCCCGAGGCCAGCCCTAGGCCCCGGCGGTCGCGCATGCGCCCTTGGCCTGTGCGGTGTGTGGGGGGTTGAACCCAAGCCCGCAGGGCTCCCGGAGCGGCCAGAGAAAGAAGGGCCCATGGAGAGGTAGGCGAGGTGGGCAGGGGGCGCCACCTTACTCTGCTCAGCTCCCTGAGGGAGAGAGAGAGAGACAGAGACAGAGAGAGAGATCCCTGACCTCTGAGTCTCTGCCTCCACCGCTGGCTGGTGCCAACTCACGCGCCATCCCACTTCCAGCCATCACCCCCACGCCTGCCCCGGGGCCAGCCCCACCACAGAGAGGCCGGTTGGTTCCTGCTCACCTCTGTGCCGTCCCTTCCCGACCTGACCCCAGTGCAGGGGATAAGCTTCAGACAAGTCTTTCCATGTCCCTCTGCATGACAATAGACTTCCTCCCCTCTCCCATTCCACAGGCCCACCCGGGACATCCACCTTTGTCATTAGCTCAGGAGAGGATGCAAGATGAGAATCTCTGCTATTGTGTGGGGAGACTCAGTTTCCCGGGTTTCCCCCATGGACACATGTTCTTCAGCTGGGTCTGATTTTCTCCAGACAAGCTGTCTTGGGAAGGATTTGGCCAGCCCTAAGAACCTGAAGGGAAAGGGCGGAGGGGGGTTCTCTCTCTGCCCCCGACAGCCCCGAGCTGGGTCGGTCCCTCAGACCCGGCCAGGGGCAGCCCATCCCCCGGCGCCCTTCCCCGGGGCATCCAAGGGCAGGCTCGGCGCCAGCCCCACCCCGCTCGCCACTGCCCGACCATCGTCCTCCCTCGGGGGGCCTGGGCAGGACAGGGACCCGGCTGTGGGAGGCCTCCAGATCTCAGGCCTGGCACACCGTTTACCAGGCTGCTTCCTCCTCTGACGGGGGCCCAGCACACGCCCCAGGAGACTTGGCAGCCGCCCCCAGGGCTCTATCCTCTGGAACTCGTCCCCTTGCAAGGGGCCTGGCCCAGGTGCCAGGTTCGGCTGGTCGGCCAGCCTCCTTTGGAGAAAGCAGGCAAGCCGAGCCAGGCTTGCAGTGGCCCTGGCGTGACACCTGCCACCTCAGGCAGAGGGCCTCCCGCGTGCCCTCCATGGCGGGTTTCTCCCCGGAGCCGTGGCCTGGGCACTAGGAAGGCCGGGCCTCCCCGACTCCCGGTAGGAGGGGCTAGCCCACTTGCGCCCTGGCCCACAAACCCTCTGGTGCCATCTGCCTGTCTCGGCACTTCTGACTCCACAGAGCCTTTCCTACATCTGGGCTGCCTGCCGTGGCAAAGTGCAGGCGTGGGGTGAGACCATGGCTTTGTCTTTCCAGGAAAAAATGAGCCCCTGGCCGAAGCAGCAGGCCCAGGCAGAGCCTTGAGCTTGAAGCCCAGTAGGTCTGTGGCCCTCAGGGCCAGAGCAATGCTTTCAAGGCAGGGAAGCGGCCTGCAAGCTGAGTGGGAGTGGGGGAGGGGAGGGAGACAGCTGAAGCCGAGTCCAGAAGGGCGGCGATGGAAGAGCTGCAGCTGGGTCAGAGCCTGGAGGGAGGGCGGGGCCTTCACTGAGGACCCCCCCCCCCCCGAGGCCAGCCCTAGGCCCCGGCGGTCGCGCATGCGCCCTTGGCCTGTGCGGTGTGTGGGGGGTTGAACCCAAGCCCGCAGGGCTCCCGGAGCGGCCAGAGAAAGAAGGGCCCATGGAGAGGTAGGCGAGGTGGGCAGGGGGCGCCACCTTACTCTCCTCAGCTCCCTGAGGGAGAGAGAGAGAGACAGAGACAGAGAGAGAGATCCCTGACCTCTGAGTCTCTGCCTCCA
The DNA here is from genome assembly GCF_020826845.1 of Diceros bicornis minor. NCBI lineage: Eukaryota > Metazoa > Chordata > Mammalia > Perissodactyla > Rhinocerotidae > Diceros > Diceros bicornis. The sequence continues at coordinate 45,087 of NW_026691327.1, forward strand.
CCGCTGGCTGGTGCCAACTCACGCGCCATCCCACTTCCAGCCATCACCCCCACGCCTGCCCCGGGGCCAGCCCCACCACAGAGAGGCCGGTTGGTTCCTGCTCACCTCTGTGCCGTCCCTTCCCGACCTGACCCCAGTGCAGGGGATAAGCTTCAGACAAGTCTTTCCATGTCCCTCTGCATGACAATAGACTTCCTCCCCTCTCCCATTCCACAGGCCCACCCGGGACATCCACCTTTGTCATTAGCTCAGGAGAGGATGCAAGATGAGAATCTCTGCTATTGTGTGGGGAGACTCAGTTTCCGGGTTTCCCCCCATGGACACATGTTCTTCAGCTGGGTCTGATTTTCTCCAGACAAGCTGTCTTGGGAAGGATTTGGCCAGCCCTAAGAACCTGAAGGGAAAGGGCGGAGGGGGGTTCTCTCTCTGCCCCCGACAGCACCGAGCTGGGTCGGTCCCTCAGACCCGGCCAGGGGCAAGCCCATCCCCCGGCGCCCTTCCCCGGGGCATCCAAGGGCAGGCTCGGCGCCAGCCCCACCCCCTCGCCCCACTGCCCGACCATCGTCCTCCCTCGGGGGGCCTGGGCAGGACAGGGACCCGGCTGTGGGAGGCCTCCAGATCTCAGGCCTGGCACACCGTTTACCAGGCTGCTTCCTCCTCTGACGGGGGCCCAGCACACGCCCCAGGAGACTTGGCAGCCGCCCCCAGGGCTCTAGCCTCTGGAACTCGTCCCCTTGGAAGGGGCCTGGCCCAGGTGCAAGGTTCGGCTGGTCGGCCAGCCTCCTTTGGAGAAAGCCAGGCAAGCCGAGCCAGGCTTGCAGTGGCCCTGGCGTGACACCTGCCACCTCAGGCAGAGGGCCTCCCGCGTGCCCTCCATGGCGGGTTTCTCCCCCGGAGCCGTGGCCTGGGCACTAGGAAGGCCGGGCCTCCCCGACTCCCGGGGGAGGAGGGGCTAGCCCACTTGCGCCCTGGCCCCGAAACCCTCTGGTGCCATCTGCCTGTCTCGGCACTTCTGACTCCACAGAGCCTTTCCTACATCTGGGCTGCCTGCCGTGGCAAAGTGCAGGCGTGGGGGTGAGGCCATGGCTTTGTCTTTCCAGGAAAAAATGAGCCCCTGGCCGAAGCAGCAGGCCCAGGCAGAGCCTTGAGCTTGAAGCCCAGTAGGTCTGTGGCCCTCAGGGCCAGAGCCATGCTTTCAAGGCAGGGAAGCGGCCTGCAAGCTGAGTGGGAGTGGGGGAGGGGAGGGAGACAGCTGAAGCCGAGTCCAGAAGGGCGGCGATGGAAGAGCTGCAGCTGGGTCAGAGCCTGAGGGATGGCGGGGCCTTCACTGAGGACCCCCCCCCGAGGCCAAGCCCTAGGCCCCGGCGGTCGCGCATGCGCCCTTGGCCTGTGCGGTGTGTGGGGGGTTGAACCCAAGTCCCGCAGGGCTCCCGGAGCGGCCAGAGAAAGAAGGGCCCATGGAGAGGTAGGCGAGGTGGGCAGGGGGCGCCACCTTACTCTGCTCAGCTCCCTGAGGGAGAGAGAGAGAGACAGAGACAGAGCAGAGAGATCCCTGACCTCTGAGTCTCTGCCTCCACCGCTGGCTGGTGCCAACTCACGCGCCATCCCACTTCCAGCCATCACCCCCACGCCTGCCCCGGGCCAGCCCACCACCAGAGAGGCCGGTTGGTTCCTGCTCACCTCTGTGCCGTCCCTTCCCGACCTGACCCCAGTGCAGGGGATAAGCTTCAGACAAGTCTTTCCATGTCCCTCTGCATGACAATAGACTTCCTCCCCTCTCCCATTCCACAGGCCCACCCGGGACATCCACCTTTGTCCATTAGCTCAGGAGAGGATGCAAGATGAGAATCTCTGCTATTGTGTGGGGAGACTCAGTTTCCCGGGTTTCCCCCATGGACACATGTTCTTCAGCTGGGTCTGATTTTCTCCAGACAAGCTGTCTTGGGAAGGATTTGGCCAGCCCTAAGAACCTGAAAGGGAAAGGGCGGAGGGGGGTTCTCTCTCTGCCCCCGACAGCCCCGAGCTGGGTCGGTCCCTCAGACCCGGCCAGGGGCAGCCCATCCCCCGGCCCGGGGCATCCAAGGGCAGGCTCGGCGCCAGCCCCACCCCGCTCGCCACTGCCCGACCATCGTCCTCCCTCGGGGGGCCTGGGCAGGACAGGGACCCGGCTGTGGGAGGCCTCCAGATCTCAGGCCTGGCACACCGTTTACCAGGCTGCTTCCTCCTCTGACGGGGGCCCAGCACACGCCCCAGGAGACTTGGCAGCCGCCCCCAGGGCTCTAGCCTCTGGAACTCGTCCCCTTGGAAGGGGCCTGGCCCAGGTGCCAGGTTCGGCTGGTCGGCCAGCCTCCTTTGGAGAAAGCAGGCAAGCCGAGCCAGGCTTGCAGTGGCCCTGGCGTGACACCTGCCACCTCAGGCAGAGGGCCTCCCGCGTGCCCTCCATGGCGGGTTTCTCCCCGGAGCCGTGGCCTGGGCACTAGGAAGGCCGGGCCTCCCCGACTCCCGGGAGGAGGGGCTAGCCCACTTGCGCCCTGGCCCCCAAACCCTCTGGTGCCATCTGCCTGTCTCGGCACTTCTGACTCCACAGAGCCTTTCCTACACCTGGGCTGCCTGCCGTGGCAAAGTGCAGGCGTGGGGTGAGGCCATGGCTTTGTCTTTCCAGGAAAAAATGAGCCCCTGGCCGAAGCAGCAGGCCCAGGCAGAGCCTTGAGCTTGAAGCCCAGTAGGTCTGTGGCCCTCAGGGCCAGAGCCATGCTTTCAAGGCAGGGAAGCGGCCTGCAAGCTGAGTGGGAGTGGGGGAGGGGAGGGAGACAGCTGAAGCCGAGTCCAGAAGGGCGGCGATGGAAGAGCTGCAGCTGGGTCAGAGCCTGGAAGGAGGGCGGGGCCTTCACTGAGGACCCCCCCCCCCCCCCCCGAGGCCAGCCCTAGGCCCCGGCGGTCGCGCATGCGCCCTTGGCCTGTGCGGTGTGTGGGGGGTTGAACCCAAGCCCGCAGGGCTCCCGGAGCGGCCAGAGAAAGAAGGGCCCATGGAGAGGTAGGCGAGGTGGGCAGGGGGCGCCACCTTACTCTCCTCAGCTCCCTGAGGGAGAGAGAGAGAGACAGAGACAGAGAGAGAGATCCCTGACCTCTGAGTCTCTGCCTCCACCGCTGGCTGGTGCCAACTCACGCGCCATCCCACTTCCAGCCATCACCCCCACGCCTGCCCCGGGGCCAGCCCCCCACAGAGAGGCCGGTTGGTTCCTGCTCACCTCTGTGCCGTCCCTTCCCGACCTGACCCCAGTGCAGGGGATAAGCTTCAGACAAGTCTTTCCATGTCCCTCTGCATGACAATAGACTTCCTCCCCTCTCCCATTCCACAGGCCCACCCGGGACATCCACCTTTGTCATTAGCTCAGGAGAGGATGCAAGATGAGAATCTCTGCTATTGTGTGGGGAGACTCAGTTTCCCGGGTTTCCCCCATGGACACATGTTCTTCAGCTGGGTCTGATTTTCTCCAGACAAACTGTCTTGGGAAGGATTTGGCCAGCCCTAAGAACCTGAAGGGAAAGGGCGGAGGGGGGTTCTCTCTCTGCCCCCGACAGCCCCGAGCTGGGTCGGTCCCTCAGACCCGGCCAGGGGCAGCCCATCCCCCGGCGCCCTTCCCCGGGGCATCCAAGGGCAGGCTCGGCGCCAGCCCCACCCCGCTCGCCACTGCCCGACCATCGTCCTCCCTCGGGGGGCCTGGGCAGGACAGGGACCCGGCTGTGGGAGGCCTCCAGATCTCAGGCCTGGCACACCGTTTACCAGGCTGCTTCCTCCTCTGACGGGGGCCCAGCACACGCCCCAGGAGACTTGGTAGCCGCCCCCAGGGCTCTAGCCTCTGGAACTCGTCCCCTTGGAAGGGGCCTGGCCCAGGTGCCAGGTTCGGCTGGTCGGCCAGCCTCCTTTGGAGAAAGCAGGCAAGCCGAGCCAGGCTTGCAGTGGCCCTGGCGTGACACCTGCCACCTCAGGCAGAGGGCCTCCCGCGTGCCCTCCATGGCGGGTTTCTCCCCGGAGCCGTGGCCTGGGCACTAGGAAGGCCGGGCCTCCCCGACTCCCGGGAGGAGGGGCTAGCCCACTTGCGCCCTGGCCCCCAAACCCTCTGGTGCCATCTGCCTGTCTCGGCACTTCTGACTCCACAGAGCCTTTCCTACACCTGGGCTGCCTGCCGTGGCAAAGTGCAGGCGTGGGGTGAGGCCATGGCTTTGTCTTTCCAGGAAAAAATGAGCCCCTGGCCGAAGCAGCAGGCCCAGGCAGAGCCTTGAGCTTGAAGCCCAGTAGGTCTGTGGCCCTCAGGGCCAGAGCCATGCTTTCAAGGCAGGGAAGCGGCCTGCAAGCTGAGTGGGAGTGGGGGAGGGGAGGGAGACAGCTGAAGCCGAGTCCAGAAGGGCGGCGATGGAAGAGCTGCAGCTGGGTCAGAGCCTGGAGGGAGGGCGGGGCCTTCACTGAGGACCCCCCCCCCCCCCCCCGAGGCCAGCCCTAGGCCCCGGCGGTCGCGCATGCGCCCTTGGCCTGTGCGGTGTGTGGGGGGTTGAACCCAAGCCCGCAGGGCTCCCGGAGCGGCCAGAGAAAGAAGGGCCCATGGAGAGGTAGGCGAGGTGGGCAGGGGGCGCCACCTTACTCTGCTCAGCTCCCTGAGGGAGAGAGAGAGAGACAGAGACAGAGAGAGAGATCCCTGACCTCTGAGTCTCTGCCTCCACCGCTGGCTGGTGCCAACTCACGCGCCATCCCACTTCCAGCCATCACCCCCACGCCTGCCCCGGGGCCAGCCCCACCACAGAGAGGCCGGTTGGTTCCTGCTCACCTCTGTGCCGTCCCTTCCCGACCTGACCCCAGTGCAGGGGATAAGCTTCAGACAAGTCTTTCCATGTCCCTCTGCATGACAATAGACTTCCTCCCCTCTCCCATTCCACAGGCCCACCCGGGACATCCACCTTTGTCATTAGCTCAGGAGAGGATGCAAGATGAGAATCTCTGCTATTGTGTGGGGAGACTCAGTTTCCCGGGTTTCCCCCATGGACACATGTTCTGCAGCTGGGTCTGATTTTCTCCAGACAAGCTGTCTTGGGAAGGATTTGGCCAGCCCTAAGAACCTGAAGGGAAAGGGCGGAGGGGGGTTCTCTCTCTGCCCCCGACAGCCCCGAGCTGGGTCGGTCCCTCAGACCCGGCCAGGGGCAGCCCATCCCCCGGCGCCCTTCCCCGGGGCATCCAAGGGCAGGCTCGGCGCCAGCCCCACCCCGCTCGCCACTGCCCGACCATCGTCCTCCCTCGGGGGGCCTGGGCAGGACAGGGACCCGGCTGTGGGAGGCCTCCAGATCTCAGGCCTGGCACACCGTTTACCAGGCTGCTTCCTCCTCTGACGGGGGCCCAGCACACGCCCCAGGAGACTTGGCAGCCGCCCCCAGGGCTCTATCCTCTGGAACTCGTCCCCTTGCAAGGGGCCTGGCCCAGGTGCCAGGTTCGGCTGGTCGGCCAGCCTCCTTTGGAGAAAGCAGGCAAGCCGAGCCAGGCTTGCAGTGGCCCTGGCGTGACACCTGCCACCTCAGGCAGAGGGCCTCCCGCGTGCCCTCCATGGCGGGTTTCTCCCCGGAGCCGTGGCCTGGGCACTAGGAAGGCCGGGCCTCCCCGACTCCCGGGAGGAGGGGCTAGCCCACTTGCGCCCTGGCCCCCAAACCCTCTGGTGCCATCTGCCTGTCTCGGCACTTCTGACTCCACAGAGCCTTTCCTACATCTGGGCTGCCTGCCGTGGCAAAGTGCAGGCGTGGGGTGAGACCATGGCTTTGTCTTTCCAGGAAAAAATGAGCCCCTGGCCGAAGCAGCAGGCCCAGGCAGAGCCTTGAGCTTGAAGCCCAGTAGGTCTGTGGCCCTCAGGGCCAGAGCAATGCTTTCAAGGCAGGGAAGCGGCCTGCAAGCTGAGTGGGAGTGGGGGAGGGGAGGGAGACAGCTGAAGCCGAGTCCAGAAGGGCGGCGATGGAAGAGCTGCAGCTGGGTCAGAGCCTGGAGGGAGGGCGGGGCCTTCACTGAGGACCCCCCCCCCCCCCCGAGGCCAGCCCTAGGCCCCGGCGGTCGCGCATGCGCCCTTGGCCTGTGCGGTGTGTGGGGGGGTTGAACCCAAGCCCGCAGGGCTCCCGGAGCGGCCAGAGAAAGAAGGGCCCATGGAGAGGTAGGCGAGGTGGGCAGGGGGCGCCACCTTACTCTCCTCAGCTCCCTGAGGGAGAGAGAGAGAGACAGAGACAGAGAGAGAGATCCCTGACCTCTGAGTCTCTGCCTCCACCGCTGGCTGGTGCCAACTCACGCGCCATCCCACTTCCAGCCATCACCCCCCACGCCTGCCCTGGGGCCAGCCCCACCACAGAGAGGCCGGTTGGTTCCTGCTCACCTCTGTGCCGTCGTCCCTTCCCGACCTGACCCCAGTGCAGGGGATAAGCTTCAGACAAGTCTTTCCATGTCCCTCTGCATGACAATAGACTTCCTCCCCTCTCCCATTCCACAGGCCCACCCGGGACATCCACCTTTGTCATTAGCTCAGGAGAGGATGCAAGATGAGAATCTCTGCTATTGTGTGGGGAGACTCAGTTTCCCGGGTTTCCCCCATGGACACATGTTCTTCAGCTGGGTCTGATTTTCTCCAGACAAGCTGTCTTGGGAAGGATTTGGCCAGCCCTAAGAACCTGAAGGGAAAGGGCGGAGGGGGGTTCTCTCTCTGCCCCCGACAGCCCCGAGCTGGGTCGGTCCCTCAGACCCGGCCAGGGGCAGCCCATCCCCCGGCGCCCTTCCCCGGGGCATCCAAGGGCAGGCTCGGCGCCAGCCCCACCCCGCTCGCCACTGCCCGACCATCGTCCTCCCTCGGGGGGCCTGGGCAGGACAGGGACCCGGCTGTGGGAGGCCTCCAGATCTCAGGCCTGGCACACCGTTTACCAGGCTGCTTCCTCCTCTGACGGGGGCCCAGCACACGCCCCAGGAGACTTGGCAGCCGCCCCCAGGGCTCTAGCCTCTGGAACTCGTCCCCTTGGAAGGGGCCTGGCCCAGGTGCCAGGTTCGGCTGGTCGGCCAGCCTCCTTTGGAGAAAGCAGGCAAGCCGAGCCAGGCTTGCAGTGGCCCTGGCGTGACACCTGCCACCTCAGGCAGAGGGCCTCCCGCGTGCCCTCCATGGCGGGTTTCTCCCCGGAGCCGTGGCCTGGGCACTAGGAAGGCCGGGCCTCCCCGACTCCCGGGAGGAGGGGCTAGCCCACTTGCGCCCTGGCCCCCAAACCCTCTGGTGCCATCTGCCTGTCTCGGCACTTCTGACTCCACAGAGCCTTTCCTACACCTGGGCTGCCTGCCGTGGCAAAGTGCAGGCGTGGGGTGAGGCCATGGCTTTGTCTTTCCAGGAAAAAATGAGCCCCTGGCCGAAGCAGCAGGCCCAGGCAGAGCCTTGAGCTTGAAGCCCAGTAGGTCTGTGGCCCTCAGGGCCAGAGCAATGCTTTCAAGGCAGGGAAGCGGCCTGCAAGCTGAGTGGGAGTGGGGGAGGGGAGGGAGACAGCTGAAGCCGAGTCCAGAAGGGCGGCGATGGAAGAGCTGCAGCTGGGTCAGAGCCTGGAGGGATGGCCGGGCCTTCACTGAGGACCCCCCCCCCCGAGGCCAGCCCTAGGCCCCGGCGGTCGCGCATGCGCCCTTGGCCTGTGCGGTGTGTGGGGGGGTTGAACCCAAGCCCGCAGGGCTCCCGGAGCGGCCAGAGAAAGAAGGGCCCATGGAGAGGTAGGCGAGGTGGGCAGGGGGCGCCACCTTACTCTCCTCAGCTCCCTGAGGGAGAGAGAGAGAGAGACAGAGACAGAGAGAGAGATCCCTGACCTCTGAGTCTCTGCCTCCACCGCTGGCTGGTGCCAACTCACGCGCCATCCCACTTCCAGCCACCACCCCCACGCCTGCCCCGGGGCCAGCCCCACCACAGAGAGGCCGGTTGGTTCCTGCTCACCTCTGTGCCGTCCCTTCCCGACCTGACCCCAGTGCAGGGGATAAGCTTCAGACAAGTCTTTCATGTCCCTCTGCATGACAATAGACTTCCTCCCCTCTCCCATTCCACAGGCCCACCCGGGACATCCACCTTTGTCATTAGCTCAGGAGAGGATGCAAGATGAGAATCTCTGCTATTGTGTGGGGAGACTCAGTTTCCCGGGTTTCCCCCATGGACACATGTTCTTCAGCTGGGTCTGATTTTCTCCAGACAAGCTGTCTTGGGAAGGATTTGGCCAGCCCTAAGAACCTGAAGGGAAAGGGCGGAGGGGGGTTCTCTCTCTGCCCCCGACAGCCCCGAGCTGGGTCGGTCCCTCAGACCCGGCCAGGGGCAGCCCATCCCCCGGCGCCCTTCCCCGGGGCATCCAAGGGCAGGCTCGGCGCCAGCCCCACCCCGCTCGCCACTGCCCGACCATCGTCCTCCCTCGGGGGGCCTGGGCAGGACAGGGACCCGGCTGTGGGAGGCCTCCAGATCTCAGGCCTGGCACACCGTTTACCAGGCTGCTTCCTCCTCTGACGGGGGCCCAGCACACGCCCCAGGAGACTTGGCAGCCGCCCCCAGGGCTCTAGCCTCTGGAACTCGTCCCCTTGGAAGGGGCCTGGCCCAGGTGCCAGGTTCGGCTGGTCGGCCAGCCTCCTTTGGAGAAAGCAGGCAAGCCGAGCCAGGCTTGCAGTGGCCCTGGCGTGACACCTGCCACCTCAGGCAGAGGGCCTCCCGCGTGCCCTCCATGGCGGGTTTCTCCCCGGAGCCGTGGCCTGGGCACTAGGAAGGCCGGGCCTCCCCGACTCCCGGGAGGAGGGGCTAGCCCACTTGCGCCCTGGCCCCCAAACCCTCTGGTGCCATCTGCCTGTCTCGGCACTTCTGACTCCACAGAGCCTTTCCTACACCTGGGCTGCCTGCCGTGGCAAAGTGCAGGCGTGGGGTGAGGCCATGGCTTTGTCTTTCCAGGAAAAAATGAGCCCCTGGCCGAAGCAGCAGGCCCAGGCAGAGCCTTGAGCTTGAAGCCCAGTAGGTCTGTGGCCCTCAGGGCCAGAGCCATGCTTTCAAGGCAGGGAAGCGGCCTGCAAGCTGAGTGGGAGTGGGGGAGGGGAGGGAGACAGCTGAAGCCGAGTCCAGAAGGGCGGCGATGGAAGAGCTGCAGCTGGGTCAGAGCCTGGAGGGATGGCCGGGCCTTCACTGAGGACCCCCCCCCCCCGAGGCCAGCCCTAGGCCCCGGCGGTCGCGCATGCGCCCTTGGCCTGTGCGGTGTGTGGGGGGTTGAACCCAAGCCCGCAGGGCTCCCGGAGCGGCCAGAGAAAGAAGGGCCCATGGAGAGGTAGGCGAGGTGGGCAGGGGGCGCCACCTTACTCTGCTCAGCTCCCTGAGGGAGAGAGAGAGAGACAGAGACAGAGAGAGAGATCCCTGACCTCTGAGTCTCTGCCTCCACCGCTGGCTGGTGCCAACTCACGCGCCATCCCACTTCCAGCCATCACCCCCACGCCTGCCCCGGGGCCAGCCCCACCACAGAGAGGCCGGTTGGTTCCTGCTCACCTCTGTGCCGTCCCTTCCCGACCTGACCCCAGTGCAGGGGATAAGCTTCAGACAAGTCTTTCCATGTCCCTCTGCATGACAATAGACTTCCTCCCCTCTCCCATTCCACAGGCCCACCCGGGACATCCACCTTTGTCATTAGCTCAGGAGAGGATGCAAGATGAGAATCTCTGCTATTGTGTGGGGAGACTCAGTTTCCCGGGTTTCCCCCATGGACACATGTTCTTCAGCTGGGTCTGATTTTCTCCAGACAAGCTGTCTTGGGAAGGATTTGGCCAGCCCTAAGAACCTGAAGGGAAAGGGCGGAGGGGGGTTCTCTCTCTGCCCCCGACAGCCCCGAGCTGGGTCGGTCCCTCAGACCCGGCCAGGGGCAGCCCATCCCCCGGCGCCCTTCCCCGGGGCATCCAAGGGCAGGCTGGGCGCCAGCCCCACCCCGCTCGCCACTGCCCGACAATCGTCCTCCCTCGGGGGGCCTGGGCAGGACAGGGACCCGGCTGTGGGAGGCCTCCAGATCTCAGGCCTGGCACACCGTTTACCAGGCTGCTTCCTCCTCTGACGGGGGCCCAGCACACGCCCCAGGAGACTTGGCAGCCGCCCCCAGGGCTCTAGCCTCTGGAACTCGTCCCCTTGGAAGGGGCCTGGCCCAGGTGCCAGGTTCGGCTGGTCGGCCAGCCTCCTTTGGAGAAAGCAGGCAAGCCGAGCCAGGCTTGCAGTGGCCCTGGCGTGACACCTGCCACCTCAGGCAGAGGGCCTCCCGCGTGCCCTCCATGGCGGGTTTCTCCCCGGAGCCGTGGCCTGGGCACTAGGAAGGCCGGGCCTCCCCGACTCCCGGGAGGAGGGGCTAGCCCACTTGCGCCCTGGCCCCGAAACCCTCTGGTGCCATCTGCCTGTCTCGGCACTTCTGACTCCACAGAGCCTTTCCTACACCTGGGCTGCCTGCCGTGGCAAAGTGCAGGCGTGGGGTGAGGCCATGGCTTTGTCTTTCCAGGAAAAAATGAGCCCCTGGCCGAAGCAGCAGGCCCAGGCAGAGCCTTGAGCTTGAAGCCCAGTAGGTCTGTGGCCCTCAGGGCCAGAGCAATGCTTTCAATGCAGGGAAGCGGCCTGCAAGCTGAGTGGGAGTGGGGGAGGGGAGGGAGACAGCTGAAGCCGAGTCCAGAAGGGCGGCGATGGAAGAGCTGCAGCTGGGTCAGAGCCTGGAGGGATGGCCGGGCCTTCACTGAGGAACCCCCCCCCCCGAGGCCAGCCCTAGGCCCCGGCGGTCGCGCATGCGCCCTTGGCCTGTGCGGTGTGTGGGGGGTTGAACCCAAGCCCGCAGGGCTCCCGGAGCGGCCAGAGAAAGAAGGGCCCATGGAGAGGTAGGCGAGGTGGGCAGGGGGCGCCACCTTACTCTGCTCAGCTCCCTGAGGGAGAGAGAGAGAGACAGAGACAGAGAGAGAGATCCCTGACCTCTGAGTCTCTGCCTCCACCGCTGGCTGGTGCCAACTCACGCGCCATCCCACTTCCAGCCATCACCCCCACGCCTGCCCCGGGGCCAGCCCCACCACAGAGAGGCCGGTTGGTTCCTGCTCACCTCTGTGCCGTCCCTTCCCGACCTGACCCCAGTGCAGGGGATAAGCTTCAGACAAGTCTTTCCATGTCCCTCTGCATGACAATAGACTTCCTCCCCTCTCCCATTCCACAGGCCCACCCGGGACATCCACCTTTGTCATTAGCTCAGGAGAGGATGCAAGATGAGAATCTCTGCTATTGTGTGGGGAGACTCAGTTTCCCGGGTTTCCCCCATGGACACATGTTCTTCAGCTGGGTCTGATTTTCTCCAGACAAGCTGTCTTGGGAAGGATTTGGCCAGCCCTAAGAACCTGAAGGGAAAGGGCGGAGGGGGGTTCTCTCTCTGCCCCCGACAGCCCCGAGCTGGGTCGGTCCCTCAGACCCGGCCAGGGGCAGCCCATCCCCCGGCGCCCTTCCCCGGGGCATCCAAGGGCAGGCTCGGCGCCAGCCCCACCCCGCTCGCCACTGCCCGACCATCGTCCTCCCTCGGGGGGCCTGGGCAGGACAGGGACCCGGCTGTGGGAGGCCTCCAGATCTCAGGCCTGGCACACCGTTTACCAGGCTGCTTCCTCCTCTGACGGGGGCCCAGCACACGCCCCAGGAGACTTGGCAGCCGCCCCCAGGGCTCTAGCCTCTGGAACTCGTCCCCTTGGAAGGGGCCTGGCCCAGGTGCCAGGTTCGGCTGGTCGGCCAGCCTCCTTTGGAGAAAGCAGGCAAGCCGAGCCAGGCTTGCAGTGGCCCTGGCGTGACACCTGCCACCTCAGGCAGAGGGCCTCCCGCGTGCCCTCCATGGCGGGTTTCTCCCCGGAGCCGTGGCCTGGGCACTAGGAAGGCCGGGCCTCCCCGACTCCCGGGAGGAGGGGCTAGCCCACTTGCGCCCTGGCCCCCAAACCCTCTGGTGCCATCTGCCTGTCTCGGCACTTCTGACTCCACAGAGCCTTTCCTACATCTGGGCTGCCTGCCGTGGCAAAGTGCAGGCGTGGGGTGAGGCCATGGCTTTGTCTTTCCAGGAAAAAATGAGCCCCTGGCCGAAGCAGCAGGCCCAGGCAGAGCCTTGAGCTTGAAGCCCAGTAGGTCTGTGGCCCTCAGGGCCAGAGCCATGCTTTCAAGGCAGGGAAGCGGCCTGCAAGCTGAGTGGGAGTGGGGGAGGGGAGGGAGACAGCTGAAGCCGAGTCCAGAAGGGCGGCGATGGAAGAGCTGCAGCTGGGTCAGAGCCTGGAGGGAGGGCGGGGCCTTCACTGAGGACCCCCCCCCCCCCCCCGAGGCCAGCCCTAGGCCCCGGCGGTCGCGCATGCGCCCTTGGCCTGTGCGGTGTGTGGGGGGTTGAACCCAAGCCCGCAGGGCTCCCGGAGCGGCCAGAGAAAGAAGGGCCCATGGAGAGGTAGGCGAGGTGGGCAGGGGGCGCCACCTTACTCTGCTCAGCTCCCTGAGGGAGAGAGAGAGAGACAGAGACAGAGAGAGAGATCCCTGACCTCTGAGTCTCTGCCTCCACCGCTGGCTGGTGCCAACTCACGCGCCATCCCACTTCCAGCCATCACCCCCACGCCTGCCCCGGGGCCAGCCCCACCACAGAGAGGCCGGTTGGTTCCTGCTCACCTCTGTGCCGTCCCTTCCCGACCTGACCCCAGTGCAGGGGATAAGCTTCAGACAAGTCTTTCCATGTCCCTCTGCATGACAATAGACTTCCTCCCCTCTCCCATTCCACAGGCCCACCCGGGACATCCACCTTTGTCATTAGCTCAGGAGAGGATGCAAGATGAGAATCTCTGCTATTGTGTGGGGAGACTCAGTTTCCCGGGTTTCCCCCATGGACACATGTTCTTCAGCTGGGTCTGATTTTCTCCAGACAAGCTGTCTTGGGAAGGATTTGGCCAGCCCTAAGAACCTGAAGGGAAAGGGCGGAGGGGGGTTCTCTCTCTGCCCCCGACAGCCCCGAGCTGGGTCGGTCCCTCAGACCCGGCCAGGGGCAGCCCATCCCCCGGCGCCCTTCCCCGGGGCATCCAAGGGCAGGCTCGGCGCCAGCCCCACCCCGCTCGCCACTGCCCGACCATCGTCCTCCCTCGGGGGGCCTGGGCAGGACAGGGACCCGGCTGTGGGAGGCCTCCAGATCTCAGGCCTGGCACACCGTTTACCAGGCTGCTTCCTCCTCTGACGGGGGCCCAGCACACGCCCCAGGAGACTTGGCAGCCGCCCCCAGGGCTCTAGCCTCTGGAACTCGTCCCCTTGGAAGGGGCCTGGCCCAGGTGCCAGGTTCGGCTGGTCGGCCAGCCTCCTTTGGAGAAAGCAGGCAAGCCGAGCCAGGCTTGCAGTGGCCCTGGCGTGACACCTGCCACCTCAGGCAGAGGGCCTCCCGCGTGCCCTCCATGGCGGGTTTCTCCCCGGAGCCGTGGCCTGGGCACTAGGAAGGCCGGGCCTCCCCGACTCCCGGGAGGAGGGGCTAGCCCACTTGCGCCCTGGCCCCCAAACCCTCTGGTGCCATCTGCCTGTCTCGGCACTTCTGACTCCACAGAGCCTTTCCTACACCTGGGCTGCCTGCCGTGGCAAAGTGCAGGCGTGGGGTGAGGCCATGGCTTTGTCTTTCCAGGAAAAAATGAGCCCCTGGCCGAAGCAGCAGGCCCAGGCAGAGCCTTGAGCTTGAAGCCCAGTAGGTCTGTGGCCCTCAGGGCCAGAGCCATGCTTTCAAGGCAGGGAAGCGGCCTGCAAGCTGAGTGGGAGTGGGGGAGGGGAGGGAGACAGCTGAAGCCGAGTCCAGAAGGGCGGCGATGGAAGAGCTCCAGCTGGGTCAGAGCCTGGAGGGATGGCCGGGCCTTCACTGAGGACCCCCCCCCCCCCCGAGGCCAGCCCTAGGCCCCGGCGGTCGCGCATGCGCCCTTGGCCTGTGCGGTGTGTGGGGGGTTGAACCCAAGCCCGCAGGGCTCCCGGAGCGGCCAGAGAAAGAAGGGCCCATGGAGAGGTAGGCGAGGTGGGCAGGGGGCGCCACCTTACTCTGCTCAGCTCCCTGAGGGAGAGAGAGAGAGACAGAGACAGAGAGAGAGATCCCTGACCTCTGAGTCTCTGCCTCCACCGCTGGCTGGTGCCAACTCACGCGCCATCCCACTTCCAGCCATCACCCCCACGCCTGCCCCGGGGCCAGCCCCACCACAGAGAGGCCGGTTGGTTCCTGCTCACCTCTGTGCCGTCCCTTCCCGACCTGACCCCAGTGCAGGGGATAAGCTTCAGACAAGTCTTTCCATGTCCCTCTGCATGACAATAGACTTCCTCCCCTCTCCCATTCCACAGGCCCACCCGGGACATCCACCTTTGTCATTAGCTCAGGAGAGGATGCAAGATGAGAATCTCTGCTATTGTGTGGGGAGACTCAGTTTCCCGGGTTTCCCCCATGGACACATGTTCTTCAGCTGGGTCTGATTTTCTCCAGACAAGCTGTCTTGGGAAGGATTTGGCCAGCCCTAAGAACCTGAAGGGAAAGGGCGGAGGGGGGTTCTCTCTCTGCCCCCGACAGCCCCGAGCTGGGTCGGTCCCTCAGACCCGGCCAGGGGCAGCCCATCCCCCGGCGCCCTTCCCCGGGGCATCCAAGGGCAGGCTCGGCGCCAGCCCCACCCCGCTCGCCACTGCCCGACCATCGTCCTCCCTCGGGGGGCCTGGGCAGGACAGGGACCCGGCTGTGGGAGGCCTCCAGATCTCAGGCCTGGCACACCGTTTACCAGGCTGCTTCCTCCTCTGACGGGGGCCCAGCACACGCCCCAGGAGACTTGGCAGCCGCCCCCAGGGCTCTAGCCTCTGGAACTCGTCCCCTTGGAAGGGGCCTGGCCCAGGTGCCAGGTTCGGCTGGTCGGCCAGACTCCTTTGGAGAAAGCAGGCAAGCCGAGCCAGGCTTGCAGTGGCCCTGGCGTGACACCTGCCACCTCAGGCAGAGGGCCTCCCGCGTGCCCTCCATGGCGGGTTTCTCCCCCGGAGCCGTGGCCTGGGCACTAGGAAGGCCGGGCCTCCCCGACTCCCGGGAGGAGGGGCTAGCCCAGTTGCGCCCTGGCCCCCAAACCCTCTGGTGCCATCTGCCTGTCTCGGCACTTCTGACTCCACAGAGCCTTTCCTACATCTGGGCTGCCTGCCGTGGCAAAGTGCAGGCGTGGGGTGAGGCCATGGCTTTGTCTTTCCAGGAAAAAATGAGCCCCTGGCCGAAGCAGCAGGCCCAGGCAGAGCCTTGAGCTTGAAGCCCAGTAGGTCTGTGGCCCTCAGGGCCAGAGCCATGCTTTCAAGGCAGGGAAGCGGCCTGCAAGCTGAGTGGGAGTGGGGGAGGGGAGGGAGACAGCTGAAGCCGAGTCCAGAAGGGCGGCGATGGAAGAGCTCCAGCTGGGTCAGAGCCTGGAGGGATGGCCGGGCCTTCACTGAGGACCCCCCCCCCCCCGAGGCCAGCCCTAGGCCCCGGCGGTCGCGCATGCGCCCTTGGCCTGTGCGGTGTGTGGGGGGTTGAACCCAAGCCCGCAGGGCTCCCGGAGCGGCCAGAGAAAGAAGGGCCCATGGAGAGGTAGGCGAGGTGGGCAGGGGGCGCCACCTTACTCTGCTCAGCTCCCTGAGGGAGAGAGAGAGAGACAGAGACAGAGAGAGAGATCCCTGACCTCTGAGTCTCTGCCTCCACCGCTGGCTGGTGCCAACTCACGCGCCATCCCACTTCCAGCCATCACCCCCACGCCTGCCCCGGGGCCAGCCCCACCACAGAGAGGCCGGTTGGTTCCTGCTCACCTCTGTGCCGTCCCTTCCCGACCTGACCCCAGTGCAGGGGATAAGCTTCAGACAAGTCTTTCCATGTCCCTCTGCATGACAATAGACTTCCTCCCCTCTCCCATTCCACAGGCCCACCCGGGACATCCACCTTTGTCATTAGCTCAGGAGAGGATGCAAGATGAGAATCTCTGCTATTGTGTGGGGAGACTCAGTTTCCCGGGTTTCCCCCATGGACACATGTTCTTCAGCTGGGTCTGATTTTCTCCAGACAAGCTGTCTTGGGAAGGATTTGGCCAGCCCTAAGAACCTGAAGGGAAAGGGCGGAGGGGGGTTCTCTCTCTGCCCCCGACAGCCCCGAGCTGGGTCGGTCCCTCAGACCCGGCCAGGGGCAGCCCATCCCCCGGCGCCCTTCCCCGGGGCATCCAAGGGCAGGCTCGGCGCCAGCCCCACCCCGCTCGCCACTGCCCGACCATCGTCCTCCCTCGGGGGGCCTGGGCAGGACAGGGACCCGGCTGTGGGAGGCCTCCAGATCTCAGGCCTGGCACACCGTTTACCAGGCTGCTTCCTCCTCTGACGGGGGCCCAGCACACGCCCCAGGAGACTTGGCAGCCGCCCCCAGGGCTCTAGCCTCTGGAACTCGTCCCCTTGGAAGGGGCCTGGCCCAGGTGCCAGGTTCGGCTGGTCGGCCAGCCTCCTTTGGAGAAAGCAGGCAAGCCGAGCCAGGCTTGCAGTGGCCCTGGCGTGACACCTGCCACCTCAGGCAGAGGGCCTCCCGCGTGCCCTCCATGGCGGGTTTCTCCCCGGAGCCGTGGCCTGGGCACTAGGAAGGCCGGGCCTCCCCGACTCCCGGGAGGAGGGGCTAGCCCACTTGCGCCCTGGCCCCCAAACCCTCTGGTGCCATCTGCCTGTCTCGGCACTTCTGACTCCACAGAGCCTTTCCTACACCTGGGCTGCCTGCCGTGGCAAAGTGCAGGCGTGGGGTGAGGCCATGGCTTTGTCTTTCCAGGAAAAAATGAGCCCCTGGCCGAAGCAGCAGGCCCAGGCAGAGCCTTGAGCTTGAAGCCCAGTAGGTCTGTGGCCCTCAGGGCCAGAGCCATGCTTTCAAGGCAGGGAAGCGGCCTGCAAGCTGAGTGGGAGTGGGGGAGGGGAGGGAGACAGCTGAAGCCGAGTCCAGAAGGGCGGCGATGGAAGAGCTGCAGCTGGGTCAGAGCCTGGAGGGATGGCCGGGCCTTCACTGAGGACCCCCCCCCCCCCGAGGCCAGCCCTAGGCCCCGGCGGTCGCGCATGCGCCCTTGGCCTGTGCGGTGTGTGGGGGGCTTGAACCCAAGCCCGCAGGGCTCCCGGAGCGGCCAGAGAAAGAAGGGCCCATGGAGAGGTAGGCGAGGTGGGCAGGGGGCGCCACCTTACTCTGCTCAGCTCCCTGAGGGAGAGAGAGAGAGACAGAGACAGAGAGAGAGATCCCTGACCTCTGAGTCTCTGCCTCCACCGCTGGCTGGTGCCAACTCACGCGCCATCCCACTTCCAGCCATCACCCCCACGCCTGCCCCGGGGCCAGCCCCACCACAGAGAGGCCGGTTGGTTCCTGCTCACCTCTGTGCCGTCCCTTCCCGACCTGACCCCAGTGCAGGGGATAAGCTTCAGACAAGTCTTTCCATGTCCCTCTGCATGACAATAGACTTCCTCCCCTCTCCCATTCCACAGGCCCACCCGGGACATCCACCTTTGTCATTAGCTCAGGAGAGGATGCAAGATGAGAATCTCTGCTATTGTGTGGGGAGACTCAGTTTCCCGGGTTTCCCCCATGGACACATGTTCTTCAGCTGGGTCTGATTTTCTCCAGACAAGCTGTCTTGGGAAGGATTTGGCCAGCCCTAAGAACCTGAAGGGAAAGGGCGAAGGGGGCTTCTCTCTCTGCCCCCGACAGCCCCGAGCTGGGTCGGTCCCTCAGACCCGGCCAGGGGCAGCCCATCCCCCGGCGCCCTTCCCCGGGGCATCCAAGGGCAGGCTCGGCGCCAGCCCCACCCCGCTCGCCACTGCCCGACCATCGTCCTCCCTCGGGGGGCCTGGGCAGGACAGGGACCCGGCTGTGGGAGGCCTCCAGATCTCAGGCCTGGCACACCGTTTACCAGGCTGCTTCCTCCTCTGACGGGGGCCCAGCACACGCCCCAGGAGACTTGGCAGCCGCCCCCAGGGCTCTAGCCTCTGGAACTCGTCCCCTTGGAAGGGGCCTGGCCCAGGTGCCAGGTTCGGCTGGTCGGCCAGCCTCCTTTGGAGAAAGCAGGCAAGCCGAGCCAGGCTTGCAGTGGCCCTGGCGTGACACCTGCCACCTCAGGCAGAGGGCCTCCCGCGTGCCCTCCATGGCGGGTTTCTCCCCGGAGCCGTGGCCTGGGCACTAGGAAGGCCGGGCCTCCCCGACTCCCGGGAGGAGGGGCTAGCCCACTTGCGCCCTGGCCCCCAAACCCTCTGGTGCCATCTGCCTGTCTCGGCACTTCTGACTCCACAGAGCCTTTCCTACACCTGGGCTGCCTGCCGTGGCAAAGTGCAGGCGTGGGGTGAGGCCATGGCTTTGTCTTTCCAGGAAAAAATGAGCCCCTGGCCAAAGCAGCAGGCCCAGGCAGAGCCTTGAGCTTGAAGCCCAGTAGGTCTGTGGCCCTCAGGGCCAGAGCCATGCTTTCAAGGCAGGGAAGCGGCCTGCAAGCTGAGTGGGAGTGGGGGAGGGGAGGGAGACAGCTGAATCCGAGTCCAGAAGGGCGGCGATGGAAGAGCTGCAGCTGGGTCAGAGCCTGGAGGGAGGGCGGGGCCTTCACTGAGGACCCCCCCCCCCCCCGAGGCCAGCCCTAGGCCCCGGCGGTCGCGCATGCGCCCTTGGCCTGTGCGGTGTGTGGGGGGTTGAACCCAAGCTCGCAGGGCTCCCGGAGCGGCCAGAGAAAGAAGGGCCCATGGAGAGGTAGGCGAGGTGGGCAGGGGGCGCCACCTTACTCTGCTCAGCTCCCTGAGGGAGAGAGAGAGAGACAGAGACAGAGAGAGAGATCCCTGACCTCTGAGTCTCTGCCTCCACCGCTGGCTGGTGCCAACTCACGCGCCATCCCACTTCCAGCCATCACCCCCACGCCTGCCCCGGGGCCAGCCCCACCACAGAGAGGCCGGTTGGTTCCTGCTCACCTCTGTGCCGTCCCTTCCCGACCTGACCCCAGTGCAGGGGATAAGCTTCAGACAAGTCTTTCCATGTCCCTCTGCATGACAATAGACTTCCTCCCCTCTCCCATTCCACAGGCCCACCCGGGACATCCACCTTTGTCATTAGCTCAGGAGAGGATGCAAGATGAGAATCTCTGCTATTGTGTGGGGAGACTCAGTTTCCCGGGTTTCCCCCATGGACACATGTTCTTCAGCTGGGTCTGATTTTCTCCAGACAAGCTGTCTTGGGAAGGATTTGGCCAGCCCTAAGAACCTGAAGGGAAAGGGCGGAGGGGGGTTCTCTCTCTGCCCCCGACAGCCCCGAGCTGGGTCGGTCCCTCAGACCCGGCCAGGGGCAGCCCATCCCCCGGCGCCCTTCCCCGGGGCATCCAAGGGCAGGCTCGGCGCCAGCCCCACCCCGCTCGCCACTGCCCGACCATCGTCCTCCCTCGGGGGGCCTGGGCAGGACAGGGACCCGGCTGTGGGAGGCCTCCAGATCTCAGGCCTGGCACACCGTTTACCAGGCTGCTTCCTCCTCTGACGGGGGCCCAGCACACGCCCCAGGAGACTTGGCAGCCGCCCCCAGGTCTCTAGCCTCTGGAACTCGTCCCCTTGCAAGGGGCCTGGCCCAGGTGCCAGGTTCGGCTGGTCGGCCAGCCTCCTTTGGAGAAAGCAGGCAAGCCGAGCCAGGCTTGCAGTGGCCCTGGCGTGACACCTGCCACCTCAGGCAGAGGGCCTCCCGCGTGCCCTCCATGGCGGGTTTCTCCCCCGAGCCGTGGCCTGGGCACTAGGAAGGCCGGGCCTCCCCGACTCCCGGGAGGAGGGGCTAGCCCACTTGCGCCCTGGCCCCCAAACCCTCTGGTGCCATCTGCCTGTCTCGGCACTTCTGACTCCACAGAGCCTTTCCTACATCTGGGCTGCCTGCCGTGGCAAAGTGCAGGCGTGGGGTGAGACCATGGCTTTGTCTTTACAGGAAAAAATGAGCGCCTGGCCGAAGCAGCAGGCCCAGGCAGAGCCTTGAGCTTGAAGCCCAGTAGGTCTGTGGCCCTCAGGGCCAGAGCAATGCTTTCAAGGCAGGGAAGCGGCCTGCAAGCTGAGTGGGAGTTGGGGAGGGGAGGGAGACAGCTGAATCCGAGTCCAGAAGGGCGGCGATGGAAGAGCTGCAGCTGGGTCAGAGCCTGGAGGGATGGCGGGGCCTTCACTGAGGACCCCCCCCCCCCGAGGCCAGCCCTAGGCCCCGGCGGTCGCGCATGCGCCCTTGGCCTGTGCGGTGTGTGGGGGGTTGAACCCAAGCCCGCAGGGCTCCCGGAGCGGCCAGAGAAAGAAGGGCCCATGGAGAGGTAGGCGAGGTGGGCAGGGGGCGCCACCTTACTCTCCTCAGCTCCCTGAGGGAGAGAGAGAGAGACAGAGACAGAGAGAGAGATCCCTGACCTCTGAGTCTCTGCCTCCACCGCTGGCTGGTGCCAACTCACGCGCCATCCCACTTCCAGCCATCACCCCCACGCCTGCCCCGGGGCCAGCCCCACCACAGAGAGGCCGGTTGGTTCCTGCTCACCTCTGTGCCGTCCCTTCCCGACCTGACCCCAGTGCAGGGGATAAGCTTCAGACAAGTCTTTCCATGTCCCTCTGCATGACAATAGACTTCCTCCCCTCTCCCATTCCACAGGCCCACCCACCCGGGACATCCACCTTTGTCATTAGCTCAGGAGAGGATGCAAGATGAGAATCTCTGCTATTGTGTGGGGAGACTCAGTTTCCCGGGTTTCCCCCATGGACACATGTTCTTCAGCTGGGTCTGATTTTCTCCAGACAAGCTGTCTTGGGAAGGATTTGGCCAGCCCTAAGAACCTGAAGGGAAAGGGCGGAGGGGGGTTCTCTCTCTGCCCCCGACAGCCCCGAGCTGGGTCGGTCCCTCAGACCTGGCCAGGGGCAGCCCATCCCCCGGCGCCCTTCCCCGGGGCATCCAAGGGCAGGCTCGGCGCCAGCCCCACCCCGCTCGCCACTGCCCGACCATCGTCCTCCCTCGGGGGGCCTGGGCAGGACAGGGACCCGGCTGTGGGAGGCCTCCAGATCTCAGGCCTGGCACACCGTTTACCAGGCTGCTTCCTCCTCTGACGGGGGCCCAGCACACGCCCCAGGAGACTTGGCAGCCGCCCCCAGGGCTCTATCCTCTGGAACTCGTCCCCTTGGAAGGGGCCTGGCCCAGGTGCCAGGTTCGGCTGGTCGGCCAGCCTCCTTTGGAGAAAGCAGGCAAGCCGAGCCAGGCTTGCAGTGGCCCTGGCGTGACACCTGCCACCTCAGGCAGAGGGCCTCCCGCGTGCCCTCCATGGCGGGTTTCTCCCCGGAGCCGTGGCCTGGGCACTAGGAAGGCCGGGCCTCCCCGACTCCCGGGAGGAGGGGCTAGCCCAGTTGCGCCCTGGCCCCCAAACCCTCTGGTGCCATCTGCCTGTCTCGGCACTTCTGACTCCACAGAGCCTTTCCTACATCTGGGCTGCCTGCCGTGGCAAAGTGCAGGCGTGGGGTGAGGCCATGGCTTTGTCTTTCCAGGAAAAAATGAGCCCCTGGCCGAAGCAGCAGGCCCAGGCAGAGCCTTGAGCTTGAAGCCCAGTAGGTCTGTGGCCCTCAGGGCCAGAGCAATGCTTTCAAGGCAGGGAAGCGGCCTGCAAGCTGAGTGGGAGTGGGGGAGGGGAGGGAGACAGCTGAAGCCGAGTCCAGAAGGGCGGCGATGGAAGAGCTGCAGCTGGGTCAGAGCCTGGAGGGAGGGCGGGGCCTTCACTGAGGACCCCCCCGCCCCCCGAGGCCAGCCCTAGGCCCCGGCGGTCGCGCATGCGCCCTTGGCCTGTGCGGTGTGTGGGGGCTTGAACCCAAGCCCGCAGGGCTCCCAGAGCGGCCAGAGAAAGAAGGGCCCATGGAGAGGTAGGCGAGGTGGGCAGGGGGCGCCACCTTACTCTCCTCAGCTCCCTGAGGGAGAGAGAGAGAGACAGAGACAGAGAGAGAGATCCCTGACCTCTGAGTCTCTGCCTCCACCGCTGGCTGGTGCCAACTCACGCGCCATCCCACTTCCAGCCATCACCCCCACGCCTGCCCCGGGGCCAGCCCCACCACAGAGAGGCCGGTTGGTTCCTGCTCACCTCTGTGCCGTCCCTTCCCGACCTGACCCCAGTGCAGGGGATAAGCTTCAGACAAGTCTTTCCATGTCCCTCTGCATGACAATAGACTTCCTCCCCTCTCCCATTCCACAGGCCCACCCACCCGGGACAGAGGATGCAAGATGAGAATCTCTGCTATTGTGTGGGGAGACTCAGTTTCCCGGGTTTCCCCCATGGACACATGTTCTTCAGCTGGGTCTGATTTTCTCCAGACAAGCTGTCTTGGGAAGGATTTGGCCAGCCCTAAGAACCTGAAGGGAAAGGGCGGAGGGGGGTTCTCTCTCTGCCCCCGACAGCCCCGAGCTGGGTCGGTCCCTCAGACCTGGCCAGGGGCAGCCCATCCCCCGGCGCCCTTCCCCGGGGCATCCAAGGGCAGGCTCGGCGCCAGCCCCACCCCGCTCGCCACTGCCCGACCATCGTCCTCCCTCGGGGGGCCTGGGCAGGACAGGGACCCGGCTGTGGGAGGCCTCCAGATCTCAGGCCTGGCACACCGTTTACCAGGCTGCTTCCTCCTCTGACGGGGGCCCAGCACACGCCCCAGGAGACTTGGCAGCCGCCCCCAGGGCTCTATCCTCTGGAACTCGTCCCCTTGGAAGGGGCCTGGCCCAGGTGCCAGGTTCGGATGGTCGGCCAGCCTCCTTTGGAGAAAGCAGGCAAGCCGAGCCAGGCTTGCAGTGGCCCTGGCGTGACACCTGCCACCTCAGGCAGAGGGCCTCCCGCGTGCCCTCCATGGCGGGTTTCTCCCCGGAGCCGTGGCCTGGGCACTAGGAAGGCCGGGCCTCCCCGACTCCCGGGAGGAGGGGCTAGCCCAGTTGCGCCCTGGCCCCCAAACCCTCTGGTGCCATCTGCCTGTCTCGGCACTTCTGACTCCACAGAGCCTTTCCTACATCTGGGCTGCCTGCCGTGGCAAAGTGCAGGCGTGGGGTGAGGCCATGGCTTTGTCTTTCCAGGAAAAAATGAGCCCCTGGCCGAAGCAGCAGGCCCAGGCAGAGCCTTGAGCTTGAAGCCCAGTAGGTCTGTGGCCCTCAGGGCCAGAGCAATGCTTTCAAGGCAGGGAAGCGGCCTGCAAGCTGAGTGGGAGTGGGGGAGGGGAGGGAGACAGCTGAAGCCGAGTCCAGAAGGGCGGCGATGGAAGAGCTGCAGCTGGGTCAGAGCCTGGAGGGAGGGCGGGGCCTTCACTGAGGACCCCCCCGCCCCCCGAGGCCAGCCCTAGGCCCCGGCGGTCGCGCATGCGCCCTTGGCCTGTGCGGTGTGTGGGGGCTTGAACCCAAGCCCGCAGGGCTCCCGGAGCGGCCAGAGAAAGAAGGGCCCATGGAGAGGTAGGCGAGGTGGGCAGGGGGCGCCACCTTACTCTCCTCAGCTCCCTGAGGGAGAGAGAGAGAGACAGAGACAGAGAGAGAGATCCCTGACCTCTGAGTCTCTGCCTCCACCGCTGGCTGGTGCCAACTCACGCGCCATCCCACTTCCAGCCATCACCCCCACGCCTGCCCCGGGGCCAGCCCCACCACAGAGAGGCCGGTTGGTTCCTGCTCACCTCTGTGCCGTCCCTTCCCGACCTGACCCCAGTGCAGGGGATAAGCTTCAGACAAGTCTTTCCATGTCCCTCTGCATGACAATAGACTTCCTCCCCTCTCCCATTCCACAGGCCCACCCATCCCGGACATCCACCTTTGTCATTAGCTCAGGAGAGGATGCAAGATGAGAATCTCTGCTATTGTGTGGGGAGACTCAGTTTCCCGGGTTTCCCCCATGGACACATGTTCTTCAGCTGGGTCTGATTTTCTCCAGACAAGCTGTCTTGGGAAGGATTTGGCCAGCCCTAAGAACCTGAAGGGAAAGGGCGGAGGGGGGTTCTCTCTCTGCCCCCGACAGCCCCGAGCTGGGTCGGTCCCTCAGACCTGGCCAGGGGCAGCCCATCCCCCGGCGCCCTTCCCCGGGGCATCCAAGGGCAGGCTCGGCTCGGCGCCAGCCCCACCCCGCTCGCCACTGCCCGACCATCGTCCTCCCTCGGGGGGCCTGGGCAGGACAGGGACCCGGCTGTTGGAGGCCTCCAGATCTCAGGCCTGGCACACCGTTTACCAGGCTGCTTCCTCCTCTGACGGGGGCCCAGCACACGCCCGAAGAGACTTGGCAGCCGCCCCCAGGGCTCTATCCTCTGGAACTCGTCCCCTTGGAAGGGGCCTGGCCCAGGTGCCAGGTTCGGCTGGTCGGCCAGCCTCCTTTGGAGAAAGCAGGCAAGCCGAGCCAGGCTTGCAGTGGCCCTGGCGTGACACCTGCCACCTCAGGCAGAGGGCCTCCCGCGTGCCCTCCATGGCGGGTTTCTCCCCGGAGCCGTGGCCTGGGCACTAGGAAGGCCGGGCCTCCCCGACTCCCGGGAGGAGGGGCTAGCCCAGTTGCGCCCTGACCCCCAAACCCTCTGGTGCCATCTGCCTGTCTCGGCACTTCTGACTCCACAGAGCCTTTCCTACATCTGGGCTGCCTGCCGTGGCAAAGTGCAGGCGTGGGGTGAGGCCATGGCTTTGTCTTTCCAGGAAAAAATGAGCCCCTGGCCGAAGCAGCAGGCCCAGGCAGAGCCTTGAGCTTGAAGCCCAGTAGGTCTGTGGCCCTCAGGGCCAGAGCAATGCTTTCAAGGCAGGGAAGCGGCCTGCAAGCTGAGTGGGAGTGGGGGAGGGGAGGGAGACAGCTGAAGCCGAGTCCAGAAGGGCGGCGATGGAAGAGCTGCAGCTGGGTCAGAGCCTGGAGGGAGGGCGGGGCCTTCACTGAGGACCCCCCCGCCCCCCGAGGCCAGCCCTAGGCCCCGGCGGTCGCGCATGCGCCCTTGGCCTGTGCGGTGTGTGGGGGCTTGAACCCAAGCCCGCAGGGCTCCCGGAGCGGCCAGAGAAAGAAGGGCCCATGGAGAGGTAGGCGAGGTGGGCAGGGGGCGCCACCTTACTCTCCTCAGCTCCCTGAGGGAGAGAGAGAGAGACAGAGACAGAGAGAGAGATCCCTGACCTCTGAGTCTCTGCCTCCACCGCTGGCTGGTGCCAACTCACGCGCCATCCCACTTCCAGCCATCACCCCCACGCCTGCCCCGGGGCCAGCCCCACCACAGAGAGGCCGGTTGGTTCCTGCTCACCTCTGTGCCGTCCCTTCCCGACCTGACCCCAGTGCAGGGGATAAGCTTCAGACAAGTCTTTCCATGTCCCTCTGCATGACAATAGACTTCCTCCCCTCTCCCATTCCACAGGCCCACCCACCCGGGACAGAGGATGCAAGATGAGAATCTCTGCTATTGTGTGGGGAGACTCAGTTTCCCGGGTTTCCCCCATGGACACATGTTCTTCAGCTGGGTCTGATTTTCTCCAGACAAGCTGTCTTGGGAAGGATTTGGCCAGCCCTAAGAACCTGAAGGGAAAGGGCGGAGGCGGGTTCTCTCTCTGCCCCCGACAGCCCCGAGCTGGGTCGCTCCCTCAGACCTGGCCAGGGGCAGCCCATCCCCCGGCGCCCTTCCCCGGGGCATCCAAGGGCAGGCTCGGCGCCAGCCCCACCCCGCTCGCCACTGCCCGACCATCGTCCTCCCTCGGGGGGCCTGGGCAGGACAGGGACCCGGCTGTGGGAGGCCTCCAGATCTCAGGCCTGGCACACCGTTTACCAGGCTGCTTCCTCCTCTGACGGGGGCCCAGCACACGCCCCAGGAGACTTGGCAGCCGCCCCCAGGGCTCTATCCTCTGGAACTCGTCCCCTTGGAAGGGGCCTGGCCCAGGTGCCAGGTTCGGCTGGTCGGCCAGCCTCCTTTGGAGAAAGCAGGCAAGCCGAGCCAGGCTTGCAGTGGCCCTGGCGTGACACCTGCCACCTCAGGCAGAGGGCCTCCCGCGTGCCCTCCATGGCGGGTTTCTCCCCGGAGCCGTGGCCTGGGCACTAGGAAGGCCGGGCCTCCCCGACTCCCGGGAGGAGGGGCTAGCCCAGTTGCGCCCTGGCCCCCAAACCCTCTGGTGCCATCTGCCTGTCTCGGCACTTCTGACTCCACAGAGCCTTTCCTACATCTGGGCTGCCTGCCGTGGCAAAGTGCAGGCGTGGGGTGAGGCCATGGCTTTGTCTTTCCAGGAAAAAATGAGCCCCTGGCCGAAGCAGCAGGCCCAGGCAGAGCCTTGAGCTTGAAGCCCAGTAGGTCTGTGGCCCTCAGGGCCAGAGCAATGCTTTCAAGGCAGGGAAGCGGCCTGCAAGCTGAGTGGGAGTGGGGGAGGGGAGGGAGACAGCTGAAGCCGAGTCCAGAAGGGCGGCGATGGAAGAGCTGCAGCTGGGTCAGAGCCTGGAGGGAGGGCGGGGCCTTCACTGAGGACCCCCCCGCCCCCCGAGGCCAGCCCTAGGCCCCGGCGGTCGCGCATGCGCCCTTGGCCTGTGCGGTGTGTGGGGGCTTGAACCCAAGCCCGCAGGGCTCCCGGAGCGGCCAGAGAAAGAAGGGCCCATGGAGAGGTAGGCGAGGTGGGCAGGGGGCGCCACCTTACTCTCCTCAGCTCCCTGAGGGAGAGAGAGAGAGACAGAGACAGAGAGAGAGATCCCTGACCTCTGAGTCTCTGCCTCCACCGCTGGCTGGTGCCAACTCACGCGCCATCCCACTTCCAGCCATCACCCCCACGCCTGCCCCGGGGCCAGCCCCACCACAGAGAGGCCGGTTGGTTCCTGCTCACCTCTGTGCCGTCCCTTCCCGACCTGACCCCAGTGCAGGGGATAAGCTTCAGACAAGTCTTTCCATGTCCCTCTGCATGACAATAGACTTCCTCCCCTCTCCCATTCCACAGGCCCACCCACCCGGGACAGAGGATGCAAGATGAGAATCTCTGCTATTGTGTGGGGAGACTCAGTTTCCCGGGTTTCCCCCATGGACACATGTTCTTCAGCTGGGTCTGATTTTCTCCAGACAAGCTGTCTTGGGAAGGATTTGGCCAGCCCTAAGAACCTGAAGGGAAAGGGCGGAGGCGGGTTCTCTCTCTGCCCCCGACAGCCCCGAGCTGGGTCGCTCCCTCAGACCTGGCCAGGGGCAGCCCATCCCCCGGCGCCCTTCCCCGGGGCATCCAAGGGCAGGCTCGGCGCCAGCCCCACCCCGCTCGCCACTGCCCGACCATCGTCCTCCCTCGGGGGGCCTGGGCAGGACAGGGACCCGGCTGTGGGAGGCCTCCAGATCTCAGGCCTGGCACACCGTTTACCAGGCTGCTTCCTCCTCTGACGGGGGCCCAGCACACGCCCCAGGAGACTTGGCAGCCGCCCCCAGGGCTCTATCCTCTGGAACTCGTCCCCTTGGAAGGGGCCTGGCCCAGGTGCCAGGTTCGGCTGGTCGGCCAGCCTCCTTTGGAGAAAGCAGGCAAGCCGAGCCAGGCTTGCAGTGGCCCTGGCGTGACACCTGCCACCTCAGGCAGAGGGCCTCCCGCGTGCCCTCCATGGCGGGTTTCTCCCCGGAGCCGTGGCCTGGGCACTAGGAAGGCCGGGCCTCCCCGACTCCCGGGAGGAGGGGCTAGCCCAGTTGCGCCCTGGCCCCCAAACCCTCTGGTGCCATCTGCCTGTCTCGGCACTTCTGACTCCACAGAGCCTTTCCTACATCTGGGCTGCCTGCCGTGGCAAAGTGCAGGCGTGGGGTGAGGCCATGGCTTTGTCTTTCCAGGAAAAAATGAGCCCCTGGCCGAAGCAGCAGGCCCAGGCAGAGCCTTGAGCTTGAAGCCCAGTAGGTCTGTGGCCCTCAGGGCCAGAGCAATGCTTTCAAGGCAGGGAAGCGGCCTGCAAGCTGAGTGGGAGTGGGGGAGGGGAGGGAGACAGCTGAAGCCGAGTCCAGAAGGGCGGCGATGGAAGAGCTGCAGCTGGGTCAGAGCCTGGAGGGAGGGCGGGGCCTTCACTGAGGACCCCCCCGCCCCCCGAGGCCAGCCCTAGGCCCCGGCGGTCGCGCATGCGCCCTTGGCCTGTGCGGTGTGTGGGGGCTTGAACCCAAGCCCGCAGGGCTCCCAGAGCGGCCAGAGAAAGAAGGGCCCATGGAGAGGTAGGCGAGGTGGGCAGGGGGCGCCACCTTACTCTCCTCAGCTCCCTGAGGGAGAGAGAGAGAGACAGAGACAGAGAGAGAGATCCCTGACCTCTGAGTCTCTGCCTCCACCGCTGGCTGGTGCCAACTCACGCGCCATCCCACTTCCAGCCATCACCCCCACGCCTGCCCCGGGGCCAGCCCCACCACAGAGAGGCCGGTTGGTTCCTGCTCACCTCTGTGCCGTCCCTTCCCGACCTGACCCCAGTGCAGGGGATAAGCTTCAGACAAGTCTTTCCATGTCCCTCTGCATGACAATAGACTTCCTCCCCTCTCCCATTCCACAGGCCCACCCACCCGGGACAGAGGATGCAAGATGAGAATCTCTGCTATTGTGTGGGGAGACTCAGTTTCCCGGGTTTCCCCCATGGACACATGTTCTTCAGCTGGGTCTGATTTTCTCCAGACAAGCTGTCTTGGGAAGGATTTGGCCAGCCCTAAGAACCTGAAGGGAAAGGGCGGAGGCGGGTTCTCTCTCTGCCCCCGACAGCCCCGAGCTGGGTCGCTCCCTCAGACCTGGCCAGGGGCAGCCCATCCGCCGGCGCCCTTCCCCGGGGCATCCAAGGGCAGGCTCGGCGCCAGCCCCACCCCGCTCGCCACTGCCCGACCATCGTCCTCCCTCGGGGGGCCTGGGCAGGACAGGGACCCGGCTGTGGGAGGCCTCCAGATCTCAGGCCTGGCACACCGTTTACCAGGCTGCTTCCTCCTCTGACGGGGGCCCAGCACACGCCCCAGGAGACTTGGCAGCCGCCCCCAGGGCTCTATCCTCTGGAACTCGTCCCCTTGGAAGGGGCCTGGCCC
Organism: Diceros bicornis minor; assembly: GCF_020826845.1. Lineage (NCBI taxonomy): Eukaryota > Metazoa > Chordata > Mammalia > Perissodactyla > Rhinocerotidae > Diceros > Diceros bicornis. The sequence continues at coordinate 74,069 of NW_026691327.1, forward strand.
AGGTGCCAGGTTCGGCTGGTCGGCCAGCCTCCTTTGGAGAAAGCAGGCAAGCCGAGCCAGGCTTGCAGTGGCCCTGGCGTGACACCTGCCACCTCAGGCAGAGGGCCTCCCGCGTGCCCTCCATGGCGGGTTTCTCCCCGGAGCCGTGGCCTGGGCACTAGGAAGGCCGGGCCTCCCCGACTCCCGGGAGGAGGGGCTAGCCCACTTGCGCCCTGGCCCCCAAACCCTCTGGTGCCATCTGCCTGTCTCGGCACTTCTGACTCCACAGAGCCTTTCCTACATCTGGGCTGCCTGCCGTGGCAAAGTGCAGGCGTGGGGTGAGGCCATGGCTTTGTCTTTCCAGGAAAAAATGAGCCCCTGGCCGAAGCAGCAGGCCCAGGCAGAGCCTTGAGCTTGAAGCCCAGTAGGTCTGTGGCCCTCAGGGCCAGAGCAATGCTTTCAAGGCAGGGAAGCGGCCTGCAAGCTGAGTGGGAGTGGGGGAGGGGAGGGAGACAGCTGAAGCCGAGTCCAGAAGGGCGGCGATGGAAGAGCTGCAGCTGGGTCAGAGCCTGGAGGGAGGGCGGGGCCTTCACTGAGGACCCCCCCGCCCCCCGATGCCAGCCCTAGGCCCCGGCGGTCGCGCATGCGCCCTTGGCCTGTGCGGTGTGTGGGGGCTTGAACCCAAGCCCGCAGGGCTCCCAGAGCGGCCAGAGAAAGAAGGGCCCATGGAGAGGTAGGCGAGGTGGGCAGGGGGCGCCACCTTACTCTCCTCAGCTCCCTGAGGGAGAGAGAGAGAGACAGAGACAGAGAGAGAGATCCCTGACCTCTGAGTCTCTGCCTCCACCGCTGGCTGGTGCCAACTCACGCGCCATCCCACTTCCAGCCATCACCCCCACGCCTGCCCCGGGGCCAGCCCCACCACAGAGAGGCCGGTTGGTTCCTGCTCACCTCTGTGCCGTCCCTTCCCGACCTGACCCCAGTGCAGGGGATAAGCTTCAGACAAGTCTTTCCATGTCCCTCTGCATGACAATAGACTTCCTCCCCTCTCCCATTCCACAGGCCCACCCACCCGGGACAGAGGATGCAAGATGAGAATCTCTGCTATTGTGTGGGGAGACTCAGTTTCCCGGGTTTCCCCCATGGACACATGTTCTTCAGCTGGGTCTGATTTTCTCCAGACAAGCTGTCTTGGGAAGGATTTGGCCAGCCCTAAGAACCTGAAGGGAAAGGGCGGAGGCGGGTTCTCTCTCTGCCCCCGACAGCCCCGAGCTGGGTCGCTCCCTCAGACCTGGCCAGGGGCAGCCCATCCCCCGGCGCCCTTCCCCGGGGCATCCAAGGGCAGGCTCGGCGCCAGCCCCACCCCGCTCGCCACTGCCCGACCATCGTCCTCCCTCGGGGGGCCTGGGCAGGACAGGGACCCGGCTGTGGGAGGCCTCCAGATCTCAGGCCTGGCACACCGTTTACCAGGCTGCTTCCTCCTCTGACGGGGGCCCAGCACACGCCCCAGGAGACTTGGCAGCCGCCCCCAGGGCTCTATCCTCTGGAACTCGTCCCCTTGGAAGGGGCCTGGCCCAGGTGCCAGGTTCGGATGGTCGGCCAGCCTCCTTTGGAGAAAGCAGGCAAGCCGAGCCAGGCTTGCAGTGGCCCTGGCGTGACACCTGCCACCTCAGGCAGAGGGCCTCCCGCGTGCCCTCCATGGCGGGTTTCTCCCCGGAGCCGTGGCCTGGGCACTAGGAAGGCCGGGCCTCCCCGACTCCCGGGAGGAGGGGCTAGCCCAGTTGCGCCCTGGCCCCCAAACCCTCTGGTGCCATCTGCCTGTCTCGGCACTTCTGACTCCACAGAGCCTTTCCTACATCTGGGCTGCCTGCCGTGGCAAAGTGCAGGCGTGGGGTGAGGCCATGGCTTTGTCTTTCCAGGAAAAAATGAGCCCCTGGCCGAAGCAGCAGGCCCAGGCAGAGCCTTGAGCTTGAAGCCCAGTAGGTCTGTGGCCCTCAGGGCCAGAGCAATGCTTTCAAGGCAGGGAAGCGGCCTGCAAGCTGAGTGGGAGTGGGGGAGGGGAGGGAGACAGCTGAAGCCGAGTCCAGAAGGGCGGCGATGGAAGAGCTGCAGCTGGGTCAGAGCCTGGAGGGAGGGCGGGGCCTTCACTGAGGATCCCCCCGCCCCCCGAGGCCAGCCCAAGGCCCCGGCGGTCGCGCATGCGCCCTTGGCCTGTGCGGTGTGTGGGGGCTTGAACCCAAGCCCGCAGGGCTCCCAGAGCGGCCAGAGAAAGAAGGGCCCATGGAGAGGTAGGCGAGGTGGGCAGGGGGCGCCACCTTACTCTCCTCAGCTCCCTGAGGGAGAGAGAGAGAGACAGAGACAGAGAGAGAGATCCCTGACCTCTGAGTCTCTGCCTCCACCGCTGGCTGGTGCCAACTCACGCGCCATCCCACTTCCAGCCATCACCCCCACGCCTGCCCCGGGGCCAGCCCCACCACAGAGAGGCCGGTTGGTTCCTGCTCACCTCTGTGCCGTCCCTTCCCGACCTGACCCCAGTGCAGGGGATAAGCTTCAGACAAGTCTTTCCATGTCCCTCTGCATGACAATAGACTTCCTCCCCTCTCCCATTCCACAGGCCCACCCACCCGGGACAGAGGATGCAAGATGAGAATCTCTGCTATTGTGTGGGGAGACTCAGTTTCCCGGGTTTCCCCCATGGACACATGTTCTTCAGCTGGGTCTGATTTTCTCCAGACAAGCTGTCTTGGGAAGGATTTGGCCAGCCCTAAGAACCTGAAGGGAAAGGGCGGAGGGGGGTTCTCTCTCTGCCCCCGACAGCCCCGAGCTGGGTCGGTCCCTCAGACCTGGCCAGGGGCAGCCCATCCCCCGGCGCCCTTCCCCGGGGCATCCAAGGGCAGGCTCGGCGCCAGCCCCACCCCGCTCGCCACTGCCCGACCATCGTCCTCCCTCGGGGGGCCTGGGCAGGACAGGGACCCGGCTGTGGGAGGCCTCCAGCTCTCAGGCCTGGCACACCGTTTACCAGGCTGCTTCCTCCTCTGACGGGGGCCCAGCACACGCCCCAGGAGACTTGGCAGCCGCCCCCAGGGCTCTATCCTCTGGAACTCGTCCCCTTGGAAGGGGCCTGGCCCAGGTGCCAGGTTCGGATGGTCGGCCAGCCTCCTTTGGAGAAAGCAGGCAAGCCGAGCCAGGCTTGCAGTGGCCCTGGCGTGACACCTGCCACCTCAGGCAGAGGGCCTCCCGCGTGCCCTCCATGGCGGGTTTCTCCCCGGAGCCGTGGCCTGGGCACTAGGAAGGCCGGGCCTCCCCGACTCCCGGGAGGAGGGGCTAGCCCAGTTGCGCCCTGGCCCCCAAACCCTCTGGTGCCATCTGCCTGTCTCGGCACTTCTGACTCCACAGAGCCTTTCCTACATCTGGGCTGCCTGCCGTGGCAAAGTGCAGGCGTGGGGTGAGGCCATGGCTTTGTCTTTCCAGGAAAAAATGAGCCCCTGGCCGAAGCAGCAGGCCCAGGCAGAGCCTTGAGCTTGAAGCCCAGTAGGTCTGTGGCCCTCAGGGCCAGAGCAATGCTTTCAAGGCAGGGAAGCGGCCTGCAAGCTGAGTGGGAGTGGGGGAGGGGAGGGAGACAGCTGAAGCCGAGTCCAGAAGGGCGGCGATGGAAGAGCTGCAGCTGGGTCAGAGCCTGGAGGGAGGGCGGGGCCTTCACTGAGGACCCCCCCGCCCCCCGAGGCCAGCCCTAGGCCCCGGCGGTCGCGCATGCGCCCTTGGCCTGTGCGGTGTGTGGGGGCTTGAACCCAAGCCCGCAGGGCTCCCGGAGCGGCCAGAGAAAGAAGGGCCCATGGAGAGGTAGGCGAGGTGGGCAGGGGGCGCCACCTTACTCTCCTCAGCTCCCTGAGGGAGAGAGAGAGAGACAGAGACAGAGAGAGAGATCCCTGACCTCTGAGTCTCTGCCTCCACCGCTGGCTGGTGCCAACTCACGCGCCATCCCACTTCCAGCCATCACCCCCACGCCTGCCCCGGGGCCAGCCCCACCACAGAGAGGCCGGTTGGTTCCTGCTCACCTCTGTGCCGTCCCTTCCCGACCTGACCCCAGAGCAGGGGATAAGCTTCAGACAAGTCTTTCCATGTCCCTCTGCATGACAATAGACTTCCTCCCCTCTCCCATTCCACAGGCCCACCCATCCGGGACATCCACCTTTGTCATTAGCTCAGGAGAGGATGCAAGATGAGAATCTCTGCTATTGTGTGGGGAGACTCAGTTTCCCGGGTTTCCCCCATGGACACATGTTCTTCAGCTGGGTCTGATTTTCTCCAGACAAGCTGTCTTGGGAAGGATTTGGCCAGCCCTAAGAACCTGAAGGGAAAGGGCGGAGGGGGGTTCTCTCTCTGCCCCCGACAGCCCCGAGCTGGGTCGGTCCCTCAGACCTGGCCAGGGGCAGCCCATCCCCCGGCGCCCTTCCCCGGGGCATCCAAGGGCAGGCTCGGCTCGGCGCCAGCCCCACCCCGCTCGCCACTGCCCGACCATCGTCCTCCCTCGGGGGGCCTGGGCAGGACAGGGACCCGGCTGTGGGAGGCCTCCAGATCTCGGGCCTGGCACACCGTTTACCAGGCTGCTTCCTCCTCTGACGGGGGCCCAGCACACGCCCCAAGAGACTTGGCAGCCGCCCCCAGGGCTCTATCCTCTGGAACTCGTCCCCTTGGAAGGGGCCTGGCCCAGGTGCCAGGTTCGGATGGTCGGCCAGCCTCCTTTGGAGAAAGCAGGCAAGCCGAGCCAGGCTTGCAGTGGCCCTGGCGTGACACCTGCCACCTCAGGCAGAGGGCCTCCCGCGTGCCCTCCATGGCGGGTTTCTCCCCGGAGCCGTGGCCTGGGCACTAGGAAGGCCGGGCCTCCCCGACTCCCGGGAGGAGGGGCTAGCCCAGTTGCGCCCTGGCCCCCAAACCCTCTGGTGCCATCTGCCTGTCTCGGCACTTCTGACTCCACAGAGCCTTTCCTACATCTGGGCTGCCTGCCGTGGCAAAGTGCAGGCGTGGGGTGAGGCCATGGCTTTGTCTTTCCAGGAAAAAATGAGCCCCTGGCCGAAGCAGCAGGCCCAGGCAGAGCCTTGAGCTTGAAGCCCAGTAGGTCTGTGGCCCTCAGGGCCAGAGCAATGCTTTCAAGGCAGGGAAGCGGCCTGCAAGCTGAGTGGGAGTGGGGGAGGGGAGGGAGACAGCTGAAGCCGAGTCCAGAAGGGCGGCGATGGAAGAGCTGCAGCTGGGTCAGAGCCTGGAGGGAGGGCGGGGCCTTCACTGAGGACCCCCCCGCCCCCCGAGGCCAGCCCTAGGCCCCGGCGGTCGCGCATGCGCCCTTGGCCTGTGCGGTGTGTGGGGGCTTGAACCCAAGCCCGCAGGGCTCCCAGAGCGGCCAGAGAAAGAAGGGCCCGTGGAGAGGTAGGCGAGGTGGGCAGGGGGCGCCACCTTACTCTCCTCAGCTCCCTGAGGGAGAGAGAGAGAGACAGAGACAGAGAGAGAGATCCCTGACCTCTGAGTCTCTGCCTCCACCGCTGGCTGGTGCCAACTCACGCGCCATCCCACTTCCAGCCATCACCCCCACGCCTGCCCCGGGGCCAGCCCCACCACAGAGAGGCCGGTTGGTTCCTGCTCACCTCTGTGCCGTCCCTTCCCGACCTGACCCCAGTGCAGGGGATAAGCTTCAGACAAGTCTTTCCATGTCCCTCTGCATGACAATAGACTTCCTCCCCTCTCCCATTCCACAGGCCCACCCACCCGGGACAGAGGATGCAAGATGAGAATCTCTGCTATTGTGTGGGGAGACTCAGTTTCCCGGGTTTCCCCCATGGACACATGTTCTTCAGCTGGGTCTGATTTTCTCCAGACAAGCTGTCTTGGGAAGGATTTGGCCAGCCCTAAGAACCTGAAGGGAAAGGGCGGAGGGGGGTTCTCTCTCTGCCCCCGACAGCCCCGAGCTGTGTCGGTCCCTCAGACCTGGCCAGGGGCAGCCCATCCCCCGGCGCCCTTCCCCGGGGCATCCAAGGGCAGGCTCGGCGCCAGCCCCACCACGCTCGCCACTGCCCGACCATCGTCCTCCCTCGGGGGGCCTGGGCAGGACAGGGACCCGGCTGTGGGAGGCCTCCAGATCTCAGGCCTGGCACACCGTTTACCAGGCTGCTTCCTCCTCTGACGGTGGCCCAGCACACGCCCCAGGAGACTTGGCAGCCGCCCCCAGGGCTCTATCCTCTGGAACTCGTCCCCTTGGAAGGGGCCTGGCCCAGGTGCCAGGTTCGGATGGTCGGCCAGCCTCCTTTGGAGAAAGCAGGCAAGCCGAGCCAGGCTTGCAGTGGCCCTGGCGTGACACCTGCCACCTCAGGCAGAGGGCCTCCCGCGTGCCCTCCATGGCGGGTTTCTCCCCGGAGCCGTGGCCTGGGCACTAGGAAGGCCGGGCCTCCCCGACTCCCGGGAGGAGGGGCTAGCCCAGTTGCGCCCTGGCCCCCAAACCCTCTGGTGCCATCTGCCTGTCTCGGCACTTCTGACTCCACAGAGCCTTTCCTACATCTGGGCTGCCTGCCGTGGCAAAGTGCAGGCGTGGGGTGAGGCCATGGCTTTGTCTTTCCAGGAAATAATGAGCCCCTGGCCGAAGCAGCAGGCCCAGGCAGAGCCTTGAGCTTGAAGCCCAGTAGGTCTGTGGCCCTCAGGGCCAGAGCAATGCTTTCAAGGCAGGGAAGCGGCCTGCAAGCTGAGTGGGAGTGGGGGAGGGGAGGGAGACAGCTGAAGCCGAGTCCAGAAGGGCGGCGATGGAAGAGCTGCAGCTGGGTCAGAGCCTGGAGGGAGGGCGGGGCCTTCACTGAGGACCCCCCCGCCCCCCGAGGCCAGCCCTAGGCCCCGGCGGTCGCGCATGCGCCCTTGGCCTGTGCGGTGTGTGGGGGCTTGAACCCAAGCCCGCAGGGCTCCCAGAGCGGCCAGAGAAAGAAGGGCCCATGGAGAGGTAGGCGAGGTGGGCAGGGGGCGCCACCTTACTCTCCTCAGCTCCCTGAGGGAGAGAGAGAGAGACAGAGACAGAGAGAGAGATCCCTGACCTCTGAGTCTCTGCCTCCACCGCTGGCTGGTGCCAACTCACGCGCCATCCCACTTCCAGCCATCACCCCCACGCCTGCCCCGGGGCCAGCCCCACCACAGAGAGGCCGGTTGGTTCCTGCTCACCTCTGTGCCGTCCCTTCCCGACCTGACCCCAGTGCAGGGGATAAGCTTCAGACAAGTCTTTCCATGTCCCTCTGCATGACAATAGACTTCCTCCCCTCTCCCATTCCACAGGCCCACCCACCCGGGACAGAGGATGCAAGATGAGAATCTCTGCTATTGTGTGGGGAGACTCAGTTTCCCGGGTTTCCCCCATGGACACATGTTCTTCAGCTGGGTCTGATTTTCTCCAGACAAGCTGTCTTGGGAAGGATTTGGCCAGCCCTAAGAACCTGAAGGGAAAGGGCGGAGGGGGGTTCTCTCTCTGCCCCCGACAGCCCCGAGCTGGGTCGGTCCCTCAGACCTGGCCAGGGGCAGCCCATCCCCCGGCGCCCTTCCCCGGGGCATCCAAGGGCAGGCTCGGCGCCAGCCCCACCACGCTCGCCACTGCCCGACCATCGTCCTCCCTCGGGGGGCCTGGGCAGGACAGGGACCCGGCTGTGGGAGGCCTCCAGATCTCAGGCCTGGCACACCGTTTACCAGGCTGCTTCCTCCTCTGACGGGGGCCCAGCACACGCCCCAGGAGACTTGGCAGCCGCCCCCAGGGCTCTATCCTCTGGAACTCGTCCCCTTGGAAGGGGCCTGGCCCAGGTGCCAGGTTCGGATGGTCGGCCAGCCTCCTTTGGAGAAAGCAGGCAAGCCGAGCCAGGCTTGCAGTGGCCCTGGCGTGACACCTGCCACCTCAGGCAGAGGGCCTCCCGCGTGCCCTCCATGGCGGGTTTCTCCCCGGAGCCGTGGCCTGGGCACTAGGAAGGCCGGGCCTCCCCGACTCCCGGGAGGAGGGGCTAGCCCAGTTGCGCCCTGGCCCCCAAACCCTCTGGTGCCATCTGCCTGTCTCGGCACTTCTGACTCCACAGAGCCTTTCCTACATCTGGGCTGCCTGCCGTGGCAAAGTGCAGGCGTGGGGTGAGGCCATGGCTTTGTCTTTCCAGGAAAAAATGAGCCCCTGGCCGAAGCAGCAGGCCCAGGCAGAGCCTTGAGCTTGAAGCCCAGTAGGTCTGTGGCCCTCAGGGCCAGAGCAATGCTTTCAAGGCAGGGAAGCGGCCTGCAAGCTGAGTGGGAGTGGGGGAGGGGAGGGAGACAGCTGAAGCCGAGTCCAGAAGGGCGGCGATGGAAGAGCTGCAGCTGGGTCAGAGCCTGGAGGGAGGGCGGGGCCTTCACTGAGGACCCCCCCGCCCCCCGAGGCCAGCCCTAGGCCCCGGCGGTCGCGCATGCGCCCTTGGCCTGTGCGGTGTGTGGGGGCTTGAACCCAAGCCCGCAGGGCTCCCAGAGCGGCCAGAGAAAGAAGGGCCCATGGAGAGGTAGGCGAGGTGGGCAGGGGGCGCCACCTTACTCTCCTCAGCTCCCTGAGGGAGAGAGAGAGAGACAGAGACAGAGAGAGAGATCCCTGACCTCTGAGTCTCTGCCTCCACCGCTGGCTGGTGCCAACTCACGCGCCATCCCACTTCCAGCCATCACCCCCACGCCTGCCCCGGGGCCAGCCCCACCACAGAGAGGCCGGTTGGTTCCTGCTCACCTCTGTGCCGTCCCTTCCCGACCTGACCCCAGAGCAGGGGATAAGCTTCAGACAAGTCTTTCCATGTCCCTCTGCATGACAATAGACTTCCTCCCCTCTCCCATTCCACAGGCCCACCCATCCGGGACATCCACCTTTGTCATTAGCTCAGGAGAGGATGCAAGATGAGAATCTCTGCTATTGTGTGGGGAGACTCAGTTTCCCGGGTTTCCCCCATGGACACATGTTCTTCAGCTGGGTCTGATTTTCTCCAGACAAGCTGTCTTGGGAAGGATTTGGCCAGCCCTAAGAACCTGAAGGGAAAGGGCGGAGGGGGGTTCTCTCTCTGCCCCCGACAGCCCCGAGCTGGGTCGGTCCCTCAGACCTGGCCAGGGGCAGCCCATCCCCCGGCGCCCTTCCCCGGGGCATCCAAGGGCAGGCTCGGCTCGGCGCCAGCCCCACCCCGCTCGCCACTGCCCGACCATCGTCCTCCCTCGGGGGGCCTGGGCAGGACAGGGACCCGGCTGTGGGAGGCCTCCAGATCTCGGGCCTGGCACACCGTTTACCAGGCTGCTTCCTCCTCTGACGGGGGCCCAGCACACGCCCCAAGAGACTTGGCAGCCGCCCCCAGGGCTCTATCCTCTGGAACTCGTCCCCTTGGAAGGGGCCTGGCCCAGGTGCCAGGTTCGGATGGTCGGCCAGCCTCCTTTGGAGAAAGCAGGCAAGCCGAGCCAGGCTTGCAGTGGCCCTGGCGTGACACCTGCCACCTCAGGCAGAGGGCCTCCCGCGTGCCCTCCATGGCGGGTTTCTCCCCGGAGCCGTGGCCTGGGCACTAGGAAGGCCGGGCCTCCCCGACTCCCGGGAGGAGGGGCTAGCCCAGTTGCGCCCTGGCCCCCAAACCCTCTGGTGCCATCTGCCTGTCTCGGCACTTCTGACTCCACAGAGCCTTTCCTACATCTGGGCTGCCTGCCGTGGCAAAGTGCAGGCGTGGGGTGAGGCCATGGCTTTGTCTTTCCAGGAAAAAATGAGCCCCTGGCCGAAGCAGCAGGCCCAGGCAGAGCCTTGAGCTTGAAGCCCAGTAGGTCTGTGGCCCTCAGGGCCAGAGCAATGCTTTCAAGGCAGGGAAGCGGCCTGCAAGCTGAGTGGGAGTGGGGGAGGGGAGGGAGACAGCTGAAGCCGAGTCCAGAAGGGCGGCGATGGAAGAGCTGCAGCTGGGTCAGAGCCTGGAGGGAGGGCGGGGCCTTCACTGAGGACCCCCCCGCCCCCCGAGGCCAGCCCTAGGCCCCGGCGGTCGCGCATGCGCCCTTGGCCTGTGCGGTGTGTGGGGGCTTGAACCCAAGCCCGCAGGGCTCCCAGAGCGGCCAGAGAAAGAAGGGCCCATGGAGAGGTAGGCGAGGTGGGCAGGGGGCGCCACCTTACTCTCCTCAGCTCCCTGAGGGAGAGAGAGAGAGACAGAGACAGAGAGAGAGATCCCTGACCTCTGAGTCTCTGCCTCCACCGCTGGCTGGTGCCAACTCACGCGCCATCCCACTTCCAGCCATCACCCCCACGCCTGCCCCGGGGCCAGCCCCACCACAGAGAGGCCGGTTGGTTCCTGCTCACCTCTGTGCCGTCCCTTCCCGACCTGACCCCAGTGCAGGGGATAAGCTTCAGACAAGTCTTTCCATGTCCCTCTGCATGACAATAGACTTCCTCCCCTCTCCCATTCCACAGGCCCACCCACCCGGGACAGAGGATGCAAGATGAGAATCTCTGCTATTGTGTGGGGAGACTCAGTTTCCCGGGTTTCCCCCATGGACACATGTTCTTCAGCTGGGTCTGATTTTCTCCAGACAAGCTGTCTTGGGAAGGATTTGGCCAGCCCTAAGAACCTGAAGGGAAAGGGCGGAGGGGGGTTCTCTCTCTGCCCCCGACAGCCCCGAGCTGGGTCGGTCCCTCAGACCTGGCCAGGGGCAGCCCATCCCCCGGCGCCCTTCCCCGGGGCATCCAAGGGCAGGCTCGGCGCCAGCCCCACCCCGCTCGCCACTGCCCGACCATCGTCCTCCCTCGGGGGGCCTGGGCAGGACAGGGACCCGGCTGTGGGAGGCCTCCAGATCTCAGGCCTGGCACACCGTTTACCAGGCTGCTTCCTCCTCTGACGGTGGCCCAGCACACGCCCCAGGAGACTTGGCAGCCGCCCCCAGGGCTCTATCCTCTGGAACTCGTCCCCTTGGAAGGGGCCTGGCCCAGGTGCCAGGTTCGGATGGTCGGCCAGCCTCCTTTGGAGAAAGCAGGCAAGCCGAGCCAGGCTTGCAGTGGCCCTGGCGTGACACCTGCCACCTCAGGCAGAGGGCCTCCCGCGTGCCCTCCATGGCGGGTTTCTCCCCGGAGCCGTGGCCTGGGCACTAGGAAGGCCGGGCCTCCCCGACTCCCGGGAGGAGGGGCTAGCCCAGTTGCGCCCTGGCCCCCAAACCCTCTGGTGCCATCTGCCTGTCTCGGCACTTCTGACTCCACAGAGCCTTTCCTACATCTGGGCTGCCTGCCGTGGCAAAGTGCAGGCGTGGGGTGAGGCCATGGCTTTGTCTTTCCAGGAAATAATGAGCCCCTGGCCGAAGCAGCAGGCCCAGGCAGAGCCTTGAGCTTGAAGCCCAGTAGGTCTGTGGCCCTCAGGGCCAGAGCAATGCTTTCAAGGCAGGGAAGCGGCCTGCAAGCTGAGTGGGAGTGGGGGAGGGGAGGGAGACAGCTGAAGCCGAGTCCAGAAGGGCGGCGATGGAAGAGCTGCAGCTGGGTCAGAGCCTGGAGGGAGGGCGGGGCCTTCACTGAGGACCCCCCCGCCCCCCGAGGCCAGCCCTAGGCCCCGGCGGTCGCGCATGCGCCCTTGGCCTGTGCGGTGTGTGGGGGCTTGAACCCAAGCCCGCAGGGCTCCCAGAGCGGCCAGAGAAAGAAGGGCCCATGGAGAGGTAGGCGAGGTGGGCAGGGGGCGCCACCTTACTCTCCTCAGCTCCCTGAGGGAGAGAGAGAGAGACAGAGACAGAGAGAGAGATCCCTGACCTCTGAGTCTCTGCCTCCACCGCTGGCTGGTGCCAACTCACGCGCCATCCCACTTCCAGCCATCACCCCCACGCCTGCCCCGGGGCCAGCCCCACCACAGAGAGGCCGGTTGGTTCCTGCTCACCTCTGTGCCGTCCCTTCCCGACCTGACCCCAGTGCAGGGGATAAGCTTCAGACAAGTCTTTCCATGTCCCTCTGCATGACAATAGACTTCCTCCCCTCTCCCATTCCACAGGCCCACCCACCCGGGACAGAGGATGCAAGATGAGAATCTCTGCTATTGTGTGGGGAGACTCAGTTTCCCGGGTTTCCCCCATGGACACATGTTCTTCAGCTGGGTCTGATTTTCTCCAGACAAGCTGTCTTGGGAAGGATTTGGCCAGCCCTAAGAACCTGAAGGGAAAGGGCGGAGGGGGGTTCTCTCTCTGCCCCCGACAGCCCCGAGCTGGGTCGGTCCCTCAGACCTGGCCAGGGGCAGCCCATCCCCCGGCGCCCTTCCCCGGGGCATCCAAGGGCAGGCTCGGCGCCAGCCCCACCACGCTCGCCACTGCCCGACCATCGTCCTCCCTCGGGGGGCCTGGGCAGGACAGGGACCCGGCTGTGGGAGGCCTCCAGATCTCAGGCCTGGCACACCGTTTACCAGGCTGCTTCCTCCTCTGACGGGGGCCCAGCACACGCCCCAGGAGACTTGGCAGCCGCCCCCAGGGCTCTATCCTCTGGAACTCGTCCCCTTGGAAGGGTCCTGGCCCAGGTGCCAGGTTCGGATGGTCGGCCAGCCTCCTTTGGAGAAAGCAGGCAAGCCGAGCCAGGCTTGCAGTGGCCCTGGCGTGACACCTGCCACCTCAGGCAGAGGGCCTCCCGCGTGCCCTCCATGGCGGGTTTCTCCCCGGAGCCGTGGCCTGGGCACTAGGAAGGCCGGGCCTCCCCGACTCCCGGGAGGAGGGGCTAGCCCAGTTGCGCCCTGGCCCCCAAACCCTCTGGTGCCATCTGCCTGTCTCGGCACTTCTGACTCCACAGAGCCTTTCCTACATCTGGGCTGCCTGCCGTGGCAAAGTGCAGGCGTGGGGTGAGGCCATGGCTTTGTCTTTCCAGGAAAAAATGAGCCCCTGGCCGAAGCAGCAGGCCCAGGCAGAGCCTTGAGCTTGAAGCCCAGTAGGTCTGTGGCCCTCAGGGCCAGAGCAATGCTTTCAAGGCAGGGAAGCGGCCTGCAAGCTGAGTGGGAGTGGGGGAGGGGAGGGAGACAGCTGAAGCCGAGTCCAGAAGGGCGGCGATGGAAGAGCTGCAGCTGGGTCAGAGCCTGGAGGGAGGGCGGGGCCTTCACTGAGGACCCCCCCGCCCCCCGAGGCCAGCCCTAGGCCCCGGCGGTCGCGCATGCGCCCTTGGCCTGTGCGGTGTGTGGGGGCTTGAACCCAAGCCCGCAGGGCTCCCAGAGCGGCCAGAGAAAGAAGGGCCCATGGAGAGGTAGGCGAGGTGGGCAGGGGGCGCCACCTTACTCTCCTCAGCTCCCTGAGGGAGAGAGAGAGAGACAGAGACAGAGAGAGAGATCCCTGACCTCTGAGTCTCTGCCTCCACCGCTGGCTGGTGCCAACTCACGCGCCATCCCACTTCCAGCCATCACCCCCACGCCTGCCCCGGGGCCAGCCCCACCACAGAGAGGCCGGTTGGTTCCTGCTCACCTCTGTGCCGTCCCTTCCCGACCTGACCCCAGTGCAGGGGATAAGCTTCAGACAAGTCTTTCCATGTCCCTCTGCATGACAATAGACTTCCTCCCCTCTCCCATTCCACAGGCCCACCCACCCGGGACAGAGGATGCAAGATGAGAATCTCTGCTATTGTGTGGGGAGACTCAGTTTCCCGGGTTTCCCCCATGGACACATGTTCTTCAGCTGGGTCTGATTTTCTCCAGACAAGCTGTCTTGGGAAGGATTTGGCCAGCCCTAAGAACCTGAAGGGAAAGGGCGGAGGGGGGTTCTCTCTCTGCCCCCGACAGCCCCGAGCTGGGTCGGTCCCTCAGACCTGGCCAGGGGCAGCCCATCCCCCGGCGCCCTTCCCCGGGGCATCCAAGGGCAGGCTCGGCGCCAGCCCCACCCCGCTCGCCACTGCCCGACCATCGTCCTCCCTCGGGGGGCCTGGGCAGGACAGGGACCCGGCTGTGGGAGGCCTCCAGCTCTCAGGCCTGGCACACCGTTTACCAGGCTGCTTCCTCCTCTGACGGGGGCCCAGCACACGCCCCAGGAGACTTGGCAGCCGCCCCCAGGGCTCTATCCTCTGGAACTCGTCCCCTTGGAAGGGGCCTGGCCCAGGTGCCAGGTTCGGATGGTCGGCCAGCCTCCTTTGGAGAAAGCAGGCAAGCCGAGCCAGGCTTGCAGTGGCCCTGGCGTGACACCTGCCACCTCAGGCAGAGGGCCTCCCGCGTGCCCTCCATGGCGGGTTTCTCCCCGGAGCCGTGGCCTGGGCACTAGGAAGGCCGGGCCTCCCCGACTCCCGGGAGGAGGGGCTAGCCCAGTTGCGCCCTGGCCCCCAAACCCTCTGGTGCCATCTGCCTGTCTCGGCACTTCTGACTCCACAGAGCCTTTCCTACATCTGGGCTGCCTGCCGTGGCAAAGTGCAGGCGTGGGGTGAGGCCATGGCTTTGTCTTTCCAGGAAAAAATGAGCCCCTGGCCGAAGCAGCAGGCCCAGGCAGAGCCTTGCGCTTGAAGCCCAGTAGGTCTGTGGCCCTCAGGGCCAGAGCAATGCTTTCAAGGCAGGGAAGCGGCCTGCAAGCTGAGTGGGAGTGGGGGAGGGGAGGGAGACAGCTGAAGCCGAGTCCAGAAGGGCGGCGATGGAAGAGCTGCAGCTGGGTCAGAGCCTGGAGGGAGGGCGGGGCCTTCACTGAGGACCCCCCCGCCCCCCGAGGCCAGCCCTAGGCCCCGGCGGTCGCGCATGCGCCCTTGGCCTGTGCGGTGTGTGGGGGCTTGAACCCAAGCCCGCAGGGCTCCCGGAGCGGCCAGAGAAAGAAGGGCCCATGGAGAGGTAGGCGAGGTGGGCAGGGGGCGCCACCTTACTCTCCTCAGCTCCCTGAGGGAGAGAGAGAGAGACAGAGACAGAGAGAGAGATCCCTGACCTCTGAGTCTCTGCCTCCACCGCTGGCTGGTGCCAACTCACGCGCCATCCCACTTCCAGCCATCACCCCCACGCCTGCCCCGGGGCCAGCCCCACCACAGAGAGGCCGGTTGGTTCCTGCTCACCTCTGTGCCGTCCCTTCCCGACCTGACCCCAGAGCAGGGGATAAGCTTCAGACAAGTCTTTCCATGTCCCTCTGCATGACAATAGACTTCCTCCCCTCTCCCATTCCACAGGCCCACCCATCCGGGACATCCACCTTTGTCATTAGCTCAGGAGAGGATGCAAGATGAGAATCTCTGCTATTGTGTGGGGAGACTCAGTTTCCCGGGTTTCCCCCATGGACACATGTTCTTCAGCTGGGTCTGATTTTCTCCAGACAAGCTGTCTTGGGAAGGATTTGGCCAGCCCTAAGAACCTGAAGGGAAAGGGCGGAGGGGGGTTCTCTCTCTGCCCCCGACAGCCCCGAGCTGGGTCGGTCCCTCAGACCTGGCCAGGGGCAGCCCATCCCCCGGCGCCCTTCCCCGGGGCATCCAAGGGCAGGCTCGGCTCGGCGCCAGCCCCACCCCGCTCGCCACTGCCCGACCATCGTCCTCCCTCGGGGGGCCTGGGCAGGACAGGGACCCGGCTGTGGGAGGCCTCCAGATCTCGGGCCTGGCACACCGTTTACCAGGCTGCTTCCTCCTCTGACGGGGGCCCAGCACACGCCCCAAGAGACTTGGCAGCCGCCCCCAGGGCTCTATCCTCTGGAACTCGTCCCCTTGGAAGGGGCCTGGCCCAGGTGCCAGGTTCGGCTGGTCGGCCAGCCTCCTTTGGAGAAAGCAGGCAAGCCGAGCCAGGCTTGCAGTGGCCCTGGCGTGACACCTGCCACCTCAGGCAGAGGGCCTCCCGCGTGCCCTCCATGGCGGGTTTCTCCCCGGAGCCGTGGCCTGGGCACTAGGAAGGCCGGGCCTCCCCGACTCCCGGGAGGAGGGGCTAGCCCAGTTGCGCCCTGACCCCCAAACCCTCTGGTGCCATCTGCCTGTCTCGGCACTTCTGACTCCACAGAGCCTTTCCTACATCTGGGCTGCCTGCCGTGGCAAAGTGCAGGCGTGGGGTGAGGCCATGGCTTTGTCTTTCCAGGAAAAAATGAGCCCCTGGCCGAAGCAGCAGGCCAAGGCAGAGCCTTGAGCTTGAAGCCCAGTAGGTCTGTGGCCCTCAGGGCCAGAGCAATGCTTTGAAGGCAGGGAAGCGGCCTGCAAGCTGAGTGGGAGTGGGGGAGGGGAGGGAGACAGCTGAAGCCGAGTCCAGAAGGGCGGCGATGGAAGAGCTGCAGCTGGGTCAGAGCCTGGAGGGAGGGCGGGGCCTTCACTGAGGACCCCCCCGCCCCCCGAGGCCAGCCCTAGGCCCCGGCGGTCGCGCATGCGCCCTTGGCCTGTGCGGTGTGTGGGGGCTTGAACCCAAGCCCGCAGGGCTCCCGGAGCGGCCAGAGAAAGAAGGGCCCATGGAGAGGTAGGCGAGGTGGGCAGGGGGCGCCACCTTACTCTCCTCAGCTCCCTGAGGGAGAGAGAGAGAGACAGAGACAGAGAGAGAGATCCCTGACCTCTGAGTCTCTGCCTCCACCGCTGGCTGGTGCCAACTCACGCGCCATCCCACTTCCAGCCATCACCCCCACGCCTGCCCCGGGGCCAGCCCCACCACAGAGAGGCCGGTTGGTTCCTGCTCACCTCTGTGCCGTCCCTTCCCGACCTGACCCCAGTGCAGGGGATAAGCTTCAGACAAGTCTTTCCATGTCCCTCTGCATGACAATAGACTTCCTCCCCTCTCCCATTCCACAGGCCCACCCACCCGGGACAGAGGATGCAAGATGAGAATCTCTGCTATTGTGTGGGGAGACTCAGTTTCCCGGGTTTCCCCCATGGACACATGTTCTTCAGCTGGGTCTGATTTTCTCCAGACAAGCTGTCTTGGGAAGGATTTGGCCAGCCCTAAGAACCTGAAGCGAAAGGGCGGAGGGGGGTTCTCTCTCTGCCCCCGACAGCCCCGAGCTGGGTCGGTCCCTCAGACCTGGCCAGGGGCAGCCCATCCCCCGGCGCCCTTCCCCGGGGCATCCAAGGGCAGGCTCGGCGCCAGCCCCACCCCGCTCGCCACTGCCCGACCATCGTCCTCCCTCGGGGGGCCTGGGCAGGACAGGGACCCGGCTGTGGGAGGCCTCCAGCTCTCAGGCCTGGCACACCGTTTACCAGGCTGCTTCCTCCTCTGACGGGGGCCCAGCACACGCCCCAGGAGACTTGGCAGCCGCCCCCAGGGCTCTATCCTCTGGAACTCGTCCCCTTGGAAGGGGCCTGGCCCAGGTGCCAGGTTCGGATGGTCGGCCAGCCTCCTTTGGAGAAAGCAGGCAAGCCGAGCCAGGCTTGCAGTGGCCCTGGCGTGACACCTGCCACCTCAGGCAGAGGGCCTCCCGCGTGCCCTCCATGGCGGGTTTCTCCCCGGAGCCGTGGCCTGGGCACTAGGAAGGCCGGGCCTCCCCGACTCCCGGGAGGAGGGGCTAGCCCAGTTGCGCCCTGGCCCCCAAACCCTCTGGTGCCATCTGCCTGTCTCGGCACTTCTGACTCCACAGAGCCTTTCCTACATCTGGGCTGCCTGCCGTGGCAAAGTGCAGGCGTGGGGTGAGGCCATGGCTTTGTCTTTCCAGGAAAAAATGAGCCCCTGGCCGAAGCAGCAGGCCCAGGCAGAGCCTTGAGCTTGAAGCCCAGTAGGTCTGTGGCCCTCAGGGCCAGAGCAATGCTTTGAAGGCAGGGAAGCGGCCTGCAAGCTGAGTGGGAGTGGGGGAGGGGAGGGAGACAGCTGAAGCCGAGTCCAGAAGGGCGGCGATGGAAGAGCTGCAGCTGGGTCAGAGCCTGGAGGGAGGGCGGGGCCTTCACTGAGGACCCCCCCGCCCCCCGAGGCCAGCCCTAGGCCCCGGCGGTCGCGCATGCGCCCTTGGCCTGTGCGGTGTGTGGGGGCTTGAACCCAAGCCCGCAGGGCTCCCGGAGCGGCCAGAGAAAGAAGGGCCCATGGAGAGGTAGGCGAGGTGGGCAGGGGGCGCCACCTTACTCTCCTCAGCTCCCTGAGGGAGAGAGAGAGAGACAGAGACAGAGAGAGAGATCCCTGACCTCTGAGTCTCTGCCTCCACCGCTGGCTGGTGCCAACTCACGCGCCATCCCACTTCCAGCCATCACCCCCACGCCTGCCCCGGGGCCAGCCCCACCACAGAGAGGCCGGTTGGTTCCTGCTCACCTCTGTGCCGTCCCTTCCCGACCTGACCCCAGAGCAGGGGATAAGCTTCAGACAAGTCTTTCCATGTCCCTCTGCATGACAATAGACTTCCTCCCCTCTCCCATTCCACAGGCCCACCCATCCGGGACATCCACCTTTGTCATTAGCTCAGGAGAGGATGCAAGATGAGAATCTCTGCTATTGTGTGGGGAGACTCAGTTTCCCGGGTTTCCCCCATGGACACATGTTCTTCAGCTGGGTCTGATTTTCTCCAGACAAGCTGTCTTGGGAAGGATTTGGCCAGCCCTAAGAACCTGAAGGGAAAGGGCGGAGGGGGGGTTCTCTCTCTGCCCCCGACAGCCCCGAGCTGGGTCGGTCCCTCAGACCTGGCCAGGGGCAGCCCATCCCCCGGCGCCCTTCCCCGGGGCATCCAAGGGCAGGCTCGGCTCGGCGCCAGCCCCACCCCGCTCGCCACTGCCCGACCATCGTCCTCCCTCGGGGGGCCTGGGCAGGACAGGGACCCGGCTGTGGGAGGCCTCCAGATCTCAGGCCTGGCACACCGTTTACCAGGCTGCTTCCTCCTCTGACGGGGGCCCAGCACACGCCCCAAGAGACTTGGCAGCCGCCCCCAGGGCTCTATCCTCTGGAACTCGTCCCCTTGGAAGGGGCCTGGCCCAGGTGCCAGGTTCGGCTGGTCGGCCAGCCTCCTTTGGAGAAAGCAGGCAAGCCGAGCCAGGCTTGCAGTGGCCCTGGCGTGACACCTGCCACCTCAGGCAGAGGGCCTCCCGCGTGCCCTCCATGGCGGGTTTCTCCCCGGAGCCGTGGCCTGGGCACTAGGAAGGCCGGGCCTCCCCGACTCCCGGGAGGAGGCGCTAGCCCAGTTGCGCCCTGACCCCCAAACCCTCTGGTGCCATCTGCCTGTCTCGGCACTTCTGACTCCACAGAGCCTTTCCTACATCTGGGCTGCCTGCCGTGGCAAAGTGCAGGCGTGGGGTGAGGCCATGGCTTTGTCTTTCCAGGAAAAAATGAGCCCCTGGCCGAAGCAGCAGGCCCAGGCAGAGCCTTGAGCTTGAAGCCCAGTAGGTCTGTGGCCCTCAGGGCCAGAGCAATGCTTTGAAGGCAGGGAAGCGGCCTGCAAGCTGAGTGGGAGTGGGGGAGGGGAGGGAGACAGCTGAAGCCGAGTCCAGAAGGGCGGCGATGGAAGAGCTGCAGCTGGGTCAGAGCCTGGAGGGAGGGCGGGGCCTTCACTGAGGACCCCCCCGCCGCCCGAGGCCAGCCCTAGGCCCCGGCGGTCGCGCATGCGCCCTTGGCCTGTGCGGTGTGTGGGGGCTTGAACCCAAGCCCGCAGGGCTCCCGGAGCGGCCAGAGAAAGAAGGGCCCATGGAGAGGTAGGCGAGGTGGGCAGGGGGCGCCACCTTACTCTCCTCAGCTCCCTGAGGGAGAGAGAGAGAGACAGAGACAGAGAGAGAGATCCCTGACCTCTGAGTCTCTGCCTCCACCGCTGGCTGGTGCCAACTCACGCGCCATCCCACTTCCAGCCATCACCCCCACGCCTGCCCCGGGGCCAGCCCCACCACAGAGAGGCCGGTTGGTTCCTGCTCACCTCTGTGCCGTCCCTTCCCGACCTGACCCCAGTGCAGGGGATAAGCTTCAGACAAGTCTTTCCATGTCCCTCTGCATGACAATAGACTTCCTCCCCTCTCCCATTCCACAGGCCCACCCACCCGGGACAGAGGATGCAAGATGAGAATCTCTGCTATTGTGTGGGGAGACTCAGTTTCCCGTGTTTCCCCCATGGACACATGTTCTTCAGCTGGGTCTGATTTTCTCCAGACAAGCTGTCTTGGGAAGGATTTGGCCAGCCCTAAGAACCTGAAGGGAAAGGGCGGAGGCGGGTTCTCTCTCTGCCCCCGACAGCCCCGAGCTGGGTCGCTCCCTCAGACCTGGCCAGGGGCAGCCCATCCCCCGGCGCCCTTCCCCGGGGCATCCAAGGGCAGGCTCGGCGCCAGCCCCACCCCGCTCGCCACTGCCCGACCATCGTCCTCCCTCGGGGGGCCTGGGCAGGACAGGGACCCGGCTGTGGGAGGCCTCCAGATCTCAGGCCTGGCACACCGTTTACCAGGCTGCTTCCTCCTCTGACGGGGGCCCAGCACACGCCCCAGGAGACTTGGCAGCCGCCCCCAGGGCTCTATCCTCTGGAACTCGTCCCCTTGGAAGGGGCCTGGCCCAGGTGCCAGGTTCGGATGGTCGGCCAGCCTCCTTTGGAGAAAGCAGGCAAGCCGAGCCAGGCTTGCAGTGGCCCTGGCGTGACACCTGCCACCTCAGGCAGAGGGCCTCCCGCGTGCCCTCCATGGCGGGTTTCTCCCCGGAGCCGTGGCCTGGGCACTAGGAAGGCCGGGCCTCCCCGACTCCCGGGAGGAGGGGCTAGCCCAGTTGCGCCCTGGCCCCCAAACCCTCTGGTGCCATCTGCCTGTCTCGGCACTTCTGACTCCACAGAGCCTTTCCTACATCTGGGCTGCCTGCCGTGGCAAAGTGCAGGCGTGGGGTGAGGCCATGGCTTTGTCTTTCCAGGAAAAAATGAGCCCCTGGCCGAAGCAGCAGGCCCAGGCAGAGCCTTGAGCTTGAAGCCCAGTAGGTCTGTGGCCCTCAGGGCCAGAGCAATGCTTTCAAGGCAGGGAAGCGGCCTGCAAGCTGAGTGGGAGTGGGGGAGGGGAGGGAGACAGCTGAAGCCGAGTCCAGAAGGGCGGCGATGGAAGAGCTGCAGCTGGGTCAGAGCCTGGAGGGAGGGCGGGGCCTTCACTGAGGACCCCCCCGCCCCCCGAGGCCAGCCCTAGGCCCCGGCGGTCGCGCATGCGCCCTTGGCCTGTGCGGTGTGTGGGTGCTTGAACCCAAGCCCGCAGGGCTCCCGGAGCGGCCAGAGAAAGAAGGGCCCATGGAGAGGTAGGCGAGGTGGGCAGGGGGCGCCACCTTACTCTCCTCAGCTCCCTGAGGGAGAGAGAGAGAGACAGAGACAGAGAGAGAGATCCCTGACCTCTGAGTCTCTGCCTCCACCGCTGGCTGGTGCCAACTCACGCGCCATCCCACTTCCAGCCATCACCCCCACGCCTGCCCCGGGGCCAGCCCCACCACAGAGAGGCCGGTTGGTTCCTGCTCACCTCTGTGCCGTCCCTTCCCGACCTGACCCCAGTGCAGGGGATAAGCTTCAGACAAGTCTTTCCATGTCCCTCTGCATGACAATAGACTTCCTCCCCTCTCCCATTCCACAGGCCCACCCACCCGGGACAGAGGATGCAAGATGAGAATCTCTGCTATTGTGTGGGGAGACTCAGTTTCCCGGGTTTCCCCCATGGACACATGTTCTTCAGCTGGGTCTGATTTTCTCCAGACAAGCTGTCTTGGGAAGGATTTGGCCAGCCCTAAGAACCTGAAGGGAAAGGGCGGAGGCGGGTTCTCTCTCTGCCCCCGACAGCCCCGAGCTGGGTCGGTCCCTCAGACCTGGCCAGGGGCAGCCCATCCCCCGGCGCCCTTCCCCGGGGCATCCAAGGGCAGGCTCGGCGCCAGCCCCACCCCGCTCGCCACTGCCCGACCATCGTCCTCCCTCGGGGGGCCTGGGCAGGACAGGGACCCGGCTGTGGGAGGCCTCCAGATCTCAGGCCTGGCACACCGTTTACCAGGCTGCTTCCTCCTCTGACGGGGGCCCAGCACACGCCCCAGGAGACTTGGCAGCCGCCCCCAGGGCTCTATCCTCTGGAACTCGTCCCCTTGGAAGGGGCCTGGCCCAGGTGCCAGGTTCGGATGGTCGGCCAGCCTCCTTTGGAGAAAGCAGGCAAGCCGAGCCAGGCTTGCAGTGGCCCTGGCGTGACACCTGCCACCTCAGGCAGAGGGCCTCCCGCGTGCCCTCCATGGCGGGTTTCTCCCCGGAGCCGTGGCCTGGGCACTAGGAAGGCCGGGCCTCCCCGACTCCCGGGAGGAGGGGCTAGCCCAGTTGCGCCCTGGCCCCCAAACCCTCTGGTGCCATCTGCCTGTCTCGGCACTTCTGACTCCACAGAGCCTTTCCTACATCTGGGCTGCCTGCCGTGGCAAAGTGCAGGCGTGGGGTGAGGCCATGGCTTTGTCTTTCCAGGAAAAAATGAGCCCCTGGCCGAAGCAGCAGGCCCAGGCAGAGCCTTGAGCTTGAAGCCCAGTAGGTCTGTGGCCCTCAGGGCCAGAGCAATGCTTTCAAGGCAGGGAAGCGGCCTGCAAGCTGAGTGGGAGTGGGGGAGGGGAGGGAGACAGCTGAAGCCGAGTCCAGAAGGGCGGCGATGGAAGAGCTGCAGCTGGGTCAGAGCCTGGAGGGAGGGCGGGGCCTTCACTGAGGACCCCCCCGCCCCCCGAGGCCAGCCCTAGGCCCCGGCGGTCGCGCATGCGCCCTTGGCCTGTGCGGTGTGTGGGGGCTTGAACCCAAGCCCGCAGGGCTCCCAGAGCGGCCAGAGAAAGAAGGGCCCATGGAGAGGTAGGCGAGGTGGGCAGGGGGCGCCACCTTACTCTCCTCAGCTCCCTGAGGGAGAGAGAGAGAGACAGAGACAGAGAGAGAGATCCCTGACCTCTGAGTCTCTGCCTCCACCGCTGGCTGGTGCCAACTCACGCGCCATCCCACTTCCAGCCATCACCCCCACGCCTGCCCCGGGGCCAGCCCCACCACAGAGAGGCCGGTTGGTTCCTGCTCACCTCTGTGCCGTCCCTTCCCGACCTGACCCCAGTGCAGGGGATAAGCTTCAGACAAGTCTTTCCATGTCCCTCTGCATGACAATAGACTTCCTCCCCTCTCCCATTCCACAGGCCCACCCACCCGGGACAGAGGATGCAAGATGAGAATCTCTGCTATTGTGTGGGGAGACTCAGTTTCCCGGGTTTCCCCCATGGACACATGTTCTTCAGCTGGGTCTGATTTTCTCCAGACAAGCTGTCTTGGGAAGGATTTGGCCAGCCCTAAGAACCTGAAGGGAAAGGGCGGAGGGGGGTTCTCTCTCTGCCCCCGACAGCCCCGAGCTGGGTCGGTCCCTCAGACCTGGCCAGGGGCAGCCCATCCCCCGGCGCCCTTCCCCGGGGCATCCAAGGGCAGGCTCGGCGCCAGCCCCACCCCGCTCGCCACTGCCCGACCATCGTCCTCCCTCGGGGGGCCTGGGCAGGACAGGGACCCGGCTGTGGGAGGCCTCCAGATCTCAGGCCTGGCACACCGTTTACCAGGCTGCTTCCTCCTCTGACGGTGGCCCAGCACACGCCCCAGGAGACTTGGCAGCCGCCCCCAGGGCTCTATCCTCTGGAACTCGTCCCCTTGGAAGGGGCCTGGCCCAGGTGCCAGGTTCGGATGGTCGGCCAGCCTCCTTTGGAGAAAGCAGGCAAGCCGAGCCAGGCTTGCAGTGGCCCTGGCGTGACACCTGCCACCTCAGGCAGAGGGCCTCCCGCGTGCCCTCCATGGCGGGTTTCTCCCCGGAGCCGTGGCCTGGGCACTAGGAAGGCCGGGCCTCCCCGACTCCCGGGAGGAGGGGCTAGCCCAGTTGCGCCCTGGCCCCCAAACCCTCTGGTGCCATCTGCCTGTCTCGGCACTTCTGACTCCACAGAGCCTTTCCTACATCTGGGCTGCCTGCCGTGGCAAAGTGCAGGCGTGGGGTGAGGCCATGGCTTTGTCTTTCCAGGAAATAATGAGCCCCTGGCCGAAGCAGCAGGCCCAGGCAGAGCCTTGAGCTTGAAGCCCAGTAGGTCTGTGGCCCTCAGGGCCAGAGCAATGCTTTCAAGGCAGGGAAGCGGCCTGCAAGCTGAGTGGGAGTGGGGGAGGGGAGGGAGACAGCTGAAGCCGAGTCCAGAAGGGCGGCGATGGAAGAGCTGCAGCTGGGTCAGAGCCTGGAGGGAGGGCGGGGCCTTCACTGAGGACCCCCCCGCCCCCCGAGGCCAGCCCTAGGCCCCGGCGGTCGCGCATGCGCCCTTGGCCTGTGCGGTGTGTGGGGGCTTGAACCCAAGCCCGCAGGGCTCCCAGAGCGGCCAGAGAAAGAAGGGCCCATGGAGAGGTAGGCGAGGTGGGCAGGGGGCGCCACCTTACTCTCCTCAGCTCCCTGAGGGAGAGAGAGAGAGACAGAGACAGAGAGAGAGATCCCTGACCTCTGAGTCTCTGCCTCCACCGCTGGCTGGTGCCAACTCACGCGCCATCCCACTTCCAGCCATCACCCCCACGCCTGCCCCGGGGCCAGCCCCACCACAGAGAGGCCGGTTGGTTCCTGCTCACCTCTGTGCCGTCCCTTCCCGACCTGACCCCAGTGCAGGGGATAAGCTTCAGACAAGTCTTTCCATGTCCCTCTGCATGACAATAGACTTCCTCCCCTCTCCCATTCCACAGGCCCACCCACCCGGGACAGAGGATGCAAGATGAGAATCTCTGCTATTGTGTGGGGAGACTCAGTTTCCCGGGTTTCCCCCATGGACACATGTTCTTCAGCTGGGTCTGATTTTCTCCAGACAAGCTGTCTTGGGAAGGATTTGGCCAGCCCTAAGAACCTGAAGGGAAAGGGCGGAGGGGGGTTCTCTCTCTGCCCCCGACAGCCCCGAGCTGGGTCGGTCCCTCAGACCTGGCCAGGGGCAGCCCATCCCCCGGCGCCCTTCCCCGGGGCATCCAAGGGCAGGCTCGGCGCCAGCCCCACCACGCTCGCCACTGCCCGACCATCGTCCTCCCTCGGGGGGCCTGGGCAGGACAGGGACCCGGCTGTGGGAGGCCTCCAGATCTCAGGCCTGGCACACCGTTTACCAGGCTGCTTCCTCCTCTGACGGGGGCCCAGCACACGCCCCAGGAGACTTGGCAGCCGCCCCCAGGGCTCTATCCTCTGGAACTCGTCCCCTTGGAAGGGGCCTGGCCCAGGTGCCAGGTTCGGATGGTCGGCCAGCCTCCTTTGGAGAAAGCAGGCAAGCCGAGCCAGGCTTGCAGTGGCCCTGGCGTGACACCTGCCACCTCAGGCAGAGGGCCTCCCGCGTGCCCTCCATGGCGGGTTTCTCCCCGGAGCCGTGGCCTGGGCACTAGGAAGGCCGGGCCTCCCCGACTCCCGGGAGGAGGGGCTAGCCCAGTTGC
The DNA here is from genome assembly GCF_020826845.1 of Diceros bicornis minor. NCBI lineage: Eukaryota > Metazoa > Chordata > Mammalia > Perissodactyla > Rhinocerotidae > Diceros > Diceros bicornis. Next base: position 99,227 of record NW_026691327.1, read on the forward strand.
GCCCTGGCCCCCAAACCCTCTGGTGCCATCTGCCTGTCTCGGCACTTCTGACTCCACAGAGCCTTTCCTACATCTGGGCTGCCTGCCGTGGCAAAGTGCAGGCGTGGGGTGAGGCCATGGCTTTGTCTTTCCAGGAAAAAATGAGCCCCTGGCCGAAGCAGCAGGCCCAGGCAGAGCCTTGAGCTTGAAGCCCAGTAGGTCTGTGGCCCTCAGGGCCAGAGCAATGCTTTCAAGGCAGGGAAGCGGCCTGCAAGCTGAGTGGGAGTGGGGGAGGGGAGGGAGACAGCTGAAGCCGAGTCCAGAAGGGCGGCGATGGAAGAGCTGCAGCTGGGTCAGAGCCTGGAGGGAGGGCGGGGCCTTCACTGAGGACCCCCCCGCCCCCCGAGGCCAGCCCTAGGCCCCGGCGGTCGCGCATGCGCCCTTGGCCTGTGCGGTGTGTGGGGGCTTGAACCCAAGCCCGCAGGGCTCCCAGAGCGGCCAGAGAAAGAAGGGCCCATGGAGAGGTAGGCGAGGTGGGCAGGGGGCGCCACCTTACTCTCCTCAGCTCCCTGAGGGAGAGAGAGAGAGACAGAGACAGAGAGAGAGATCCCTGACCTCTGAGTCTCTGCCTCCACCGCTGGCTGGTGCCAACTCACGCGCCATCCCACTTCCAGCCATCACCCCCACGCCTGCCCCGGGGCCAGCCCCACCACAGAGAGGCCGGTTGGTTCCTGCTCACCTCTGTGCCGTCCCTTCCCGACCTGACCCCAGAGCAGGGGATAAGCTTCAGACAAGTCTTTCCATGTCCCTCTGCATGACAATAGACTTCCTCCCCTCTCCCATTCCACAGGCCCACCCATCCGGGACATCCACCTTTGTCATTAGCTCAGGAGAGGATGCAAGATGAGAATCTCTGCTATTGTGTGGGGAGACTCAGTTTCCCGGGTTTCCCCCATGGACACATGTTCTTCAGCTGGGTCTGATTTTCTCCAGACAAGCTGTCTTGGGAAGGATTTGGCCAGCCCTAAGAACCTGAAGGGAAAGGGCGGAGGGGGGTTCTCTCTCTGCCCCCGACAGCCCCGAGCTGGGTCGGTCCCTCAGACCTGGCCAGGGGCAGCCCATCCCCCGGCGCCCTTCCCCGGGGCATCCAAGGGCAGGCTCGGCTCGGCGCCAGCCCCACCCCGCTCGCCACTGCCCGACCATCGTCCTCCCTCGGGGGGCCTGGGCAGGACAGGGACCCGGCTGTGGGAGGCCTCCAGATCTCAGGCCTGGCACACCGTTTACCAGGCTGCTTCCTCCTCTGACGGGGGCCCAGCACACGCCCCAAGAGACTTGGCAGCCGCCCCCAGGGCTCTATCCTCTGGAACTCGTCCCCTTGGAAGGGGCCTGGCCCAGGTGCCAGGTTCGGCTGGTCGGCCAGCCTCCTTTGGAGAAAGCAGGCAAGCCGAGCCAGGCTTGCAGTGGCCCTGGCGTGACACCTGCCACCTCAGGCAGAGGGCCTCCCGCGTGCCCTCCATGGCGGGTTTCTCCCCGGAGCCGTGGCCTGGGCACTAGGAAGGCCGGGCCTCCCCGACTCCCGGGAGGAGGCGCTAGCCCAGTTGCGCCCTGACCCCCAAACCCTCTGGTGCCATCTGCCTGTCTCGGCACTTCTGACTCCACAGAGCCTTTCCTACATCTGGGCTGCCTGCCGTGGCAAAGTGCAGGCGTGGGGTGAGGCCATGGCTTTGTCTTTCCAGGAAAAAATGAGCCCCTGGCCGAAGCAGCAGGCCCAGGCAGAGCCTTGAGCTTGAAGCCCAGTAGGTCTGTGGCCCTCAGGGCCAGAGCAATGCTTTGAAGGCAGGGAAGCGGCCTGCAAGCTGAGTGGGAGTGGGGGAGGGGAGGGAGACAGCTGAAGCCGAGTCCAGAAGGGCGGCGATGGAAGAGCTGCAGCTGGGTCAGAGCCTGGAGGGAGGGCGGGGCCTTCACTGAGGACCCCCCCGCCGCCCGAGGCCAGCCCTAGGCCCCGGCGGTCGCGCATGCGCCCTTGGCCTGTGCGGTGTGTGGGGGCTTGAACCCAAGCCCGCAGGGCTCCCGGAGCGGCCAGAGAAAGAAGGGCCCATGGAGAGGTAGGCGAGGTGGGCAGGGGGCGCCACCTTACTCTCCTCAGCTCCCTGAGGGAGAGAGAGAGAGACAGAGACAGAGAGAGAGATCCCTGACCTCTGAGTCTCTGCCTCCACCGCTGGCTGGTGCCAACTCACGCGCCATCCCACTTCCAGCCATCACCCCCACGCCTGCCCCGGGGCCAGCCCCACCACAGAGAGGCCGGTTGGTTCCTGCTCACCTCTGTGCCGTCCCTTCCCGACCTGACCCCAGTGCAGGGGATAAGCTTCAGACAAGTCTTTCCATGTCCCTCTGCATGACAATAGACTTCCTCCCCTCTCCCATTCCACAGGCCCACCCACCCGGGACAGAGGATGCAAGATGAGAATCTCTGCTATTGTGTGGGGAGACTCAGTTTCCCGTGTTTCCCCCATGGACACATGTTCTTCAGCTGGGTCTGATTTTCTCCAGACAAGCTGTCTTGGGAAGGATTTGGCCAGCCCTAAGAACCTGAAGGGAAAGGGCGGAGGCGGGTTCTCTCTCTGCCCCCGACAGCCCCGAGCTGGGTCGCTCCCTCAGACCTGGCCAGGGGCAGCCCATCCCCCGGCGCCCTTCCCCGGGGCATCCAAGGGCAGGCTCGGCGCCAGCCCCACCCCGCTCGCCACTGCCCGACCATCGTCCTCCCTCGGGGGGCCTGGGCAGGACAGGGACCCGGCTGTGGGAGGCCTCCAGATCTCAGGCCTGGCACACCGTTTACCAGGCTGCTTCCTCCTCTGACGGGGGCCCAGCACACGCCCCAGGAGACTTGGCAGCCGCCCCCAGGGCTCTATCCTCTGGAACTCGTCCCCTTGGAAGGGGCCTGGCCCAGGTGCCAGGTTCGGATGGTCGGCCAGCCTCCTTTGGAGAAAGCAGGCAAGCCGAGCCAGGCTTGCAGTGGCCCTGGCGTGACACCTGCCACCTCAGGCAGAGGGCCTCCCGCGTGCCCTCCATGGCGGGTTTCTCCCCGGAGCCGTGGCCTGGGCACTAGGAAGGCCGGGCCTCCCCGACTCCCGGGAGGAGGGGCTAGCCCAGTTGCGCCCTGGCCCCCAAACCCTCTGGTGCCATCTGCCTGTCTCGGCACTTCTGACTCCACAGAGCCTTTCCTACATCTGGGCTGCCTGCCGTGGCAAAGTGCAGGCGTGGGGTGAGGCCATGGCTTTGTCTTTCCAGGAAAAAATGAGCCCCTGGCCGAAGCAGCAGGCCCAGGCAGAGCCTTGAGCTTGAAGCCCAGTAGGTCTGTGGCCCTCAGGGCCAGAGCAATGCTTTCAAGGCAGGGAAGCGGCCTGCAAGCTGAGTGGGAGTGGGGGAGGGGAGGGAGACAGCTGAAGCCGAGTCCAGAAGGGCGGCGATGGAAGAGCTGCAGCTGGGTCAGAGCCTGGAGGGAGGGCGGGGCCTTCACTGAGGACCCCCCCGCCCCCCGAGGCCAGCCCTAGGCCCCGGCGGTCGCGCATGCGCCCTTGGCCTGTGCGGTGTGTGGGTGCTTGAACCCAAGCCCGCAGGGCTCCCGGAGCGGCCAGAGAAAGAAGGGCCCATGGAGAGGTAGGCGAGGTGGGCAGGGGGCGCCACCTTACTCTCCTCAGCTCCCTGAGGGAGAGAGAGAGAGACAGAGACAGAGAGAGAGATCCCTGACCTCTGAGTCTCTGCCTCCACCGCTGGCTGGTGCCAACTCACGCGCCATCCCACTTCCAGCCATCACCCCCACGCCTGCCCCGGGGCCAGCCCCACCACAGAGAGGCCGGTTGGTTCCTGCTCACCTCTGTGCCGTCCCTTCCCGACCTGACCCCAGTGCAGGGGATAAGCTTCAGACAAGTCTTTCCATGTCCCTCTGCATGACAATAGACTTCCTCCCCTCTCCCATTCCACAGGCCCACCCACCCGGGACAGAGGATGCAAGATGAGAATCTCTGCTATTGTGTGGGGAGACTCAGTTTCCCGTGTTTCCCCCATGGACACATGTTCTTCAGCTGGGTCTGATTTTCTCCAGACAAGCTGTCTTGGGAAGGATTTGGCCAGCCCTAAGAACCTGAAGGGAAAGGGCGGAGGCGGGTTCTCTCTCTGCCCCCGACAGCCCCGAGCTGGGTCGGTCCCTCAGACCTGGCCAGGGGCAGCCCATCCCCCGGCGCCCTTCCCCGGGGCATCCAAGGGCAGGCTCGGCGCCAGCCCCACCCCGCTCGCCACTGCCCGACCATCGTCCTCCCTCGGGGGGCCTGGGCAGGACAGGGACCCGGCTGTGGGAGGCCTCCAGATCTCAGGCCTGGCACACCGTTTACCAGGCTGCTTCCTCCTCTGACGGGGGCCCAGCACACGCCCCAGGAGACTTGGCAGCCGCCCCCAGGGCTCTATCCTCTGGAACTCGTCCCCTTGGAAGGGGCCTGGCCCAGGTGCCAGGTTCGGATGGTCGGCCAGCCTCCTTTGGAGAAAGCAGGCAAGCCGAGCCAGGCTTGCAGTGGCCCTGGCGTGACACCTGCCACCTCAGGCAGAGGGCCTCCCGCGTGCCCTCCATGGCGGGTTTCTCCCCGGAGCCGTGGCCTGGGCACTAGGAAGGCCGGGCCTCCCCGACTCCCGGGAGGAGGGGCTAGCCCAGTTGCGCCCTGGCCCCCAAACCCTCTGGTGCCATCTGCCTGTCTCGGCACTTCTGACTCCACAGAGCCTTTCCTACATCTGGGCTGCCTGCCGTGGCAAAGTGCAGGCGTGGGGTGAGGCCATGGCTTTGTCTTTCCAGGAAAAAATGAGCCCCTGGCCGAAGCAGCAGGCCCAGGCAGAGCCTTGAGCTTGAAGCCCAGTAGGTCTGTGGCCCTCAGGGCCAGAGCAATGCTTTCAAGGCAGGGAAGCGGCCTGCAAGCTGAGTGGGAGTGGGGGAGGGGAGGGAGACAGCTGAAGCCGAGTCCAGAAGGGCGGCGATGGAAGAGCTGCAGCTGGGTCAGAGCCTGGAGGGAGGGCGGGGCCTTCACTGAGGACCCCCCCGCCCCCCGAGGCCAGCCCTAGGCCCCGGCGGTCGCGCATGCGCCCTTGGCCTGTGCGGTGTGTGGGGGCTTGAACCCAAGCCCGCAGGGCTCCCAGAGCGGCCAGAGAAAGAAGGGCCCATGGAGAGGTAGGCGAGGTGGGCAGGGGGCGCCACCTTACTCTCCTCAGCTCCCTGAGGGAGAGAGAGAGAGACAGAGACAGAGAGAGAGATCCCTGACCTCTGAGTCTCTGCCTCCACCGCTGGCTGGTGCCAACTCACGCGCCATCCCACTTCCAGCCATCACCCCCACGCCTGCCCCGGGGCCAGCCCCACCACAGAGAGGCCGGTTGGTTCCTGCTCACCTCTGTGCCGTCCCTTCCCGACCTGACCCCAGTGCAGGGGATAAGCTTCAGACAAGTCTTTCCATGTCCCTCTGCATGACAATAGACTTCCTCCCCTCTCCCATTCCACAGGCCCACCCACCCGGGACAGAGGATGCAAGATGAGAATCTCTGCTATTGTGTGGGGAGACTCAGTTTCCCGGGTTTCCCCCATGGACACATGTTCTTCAGCTGGGTCTGATTTTCTCCAGACAAGCTGTCTTGGGAAGGATTTGGCCAGCCCTAAGAACCTGAAGGGAAAGGGCGGAGGGGGGTTCTCTCTCTGCCCCCGACAGCCCCGAGCTGGGTCGGTCCCTCAGACCTGGCCAGGGGCAGCCCATCCCCCGGCGCCCTTCCCCGGGGCATCCAAGGGCAGGCTCGGCGCCAGCCCCACCCCGCTCGCCACTGCCCGACCATCGTCCTCCCTCGGGGGGCCTGGGCAGGACAGGGACCCGGCTGTGGGAGGCCTCCAGATCTCAGGCCTGGCACACCGTTTACCAGGCTGCTTCCTCCTCTGACGGTGGCCCAGCACACGCCCCAGGAGACTTGGCAGCCGCCCCCAGGGCTCTATCCTCTGGAACTCGTCCCCTTGGAAGGGGCCTGGCCCAGGTGCCAGGTTCGGATGGTCGGCCAGCCTCCTTTGGAGAAAGCAGGCAAGCCGAGCCAGGCTTGCAGTGGCCCTGGCGTGACACCTGCCACCTCAGGCAGAGGGCCTCCCGCGTGCCCTCCATGGCGGGTTTCTCCCCGGAGCCGTGGCCTGGGCACTAGGAAGGCCGGGCCTCCCCGACTCCCGGGAGGAGGGGCTAGCCCAGTTGCGCCCTGGCCCCCAAACCCTCTGGTGCCATCTGCCTGTCTCGGCACTTCTGACTCCACAGAGCCTTTCCTACATCTGGGCTGCCTGCCGTGGCAAAGTGCAGGCGTGGGGTGAGGCCATGGCTTTGTCTTTCCAGGAAATAATGAGCCCCTGGCCGAAGCAGCAGGCCCAGGCAGAGCCTTGAGCTTGAAGCCCAGTAGGTCTGTGGCCCTCAGGGCCAGAGCAATGCTTTCAAGGCAGGGAAGCGGCCTGCAAGCTGAGTGGGAGTGGGGGAGGGGAGGGAGACAGCTGAAGCCGAGTCCAGAAGGGCGGCGATGGAAGAGCTGCAGCTGGGTCAGAGCCTGGAGGGAGGGCGGGGCCTTCACTGAGGACCCCCCCGCCCCCCGAGGCCAGCCCTAGGCCCCGGCGGTCGCGCATGCGCCCTTGGCCTGTGCGGTGTGTGGGGGCTTGAACCCAAGCCCGCAGGGCTCCCAGAGCGGCCAGAGAAAGAAGGGCCCATGGAGAGGTAGGCGAGGTGGGCAGGGGGCGCCACCTTACTCTCCTCAGCTCCCTGAGGGAGAGAGAGAGAGACAGAGACAGAGAGAGAGATCCCTGACCTCTGAGTCTCTGCCTCCACCGCTGGCTGGTGCCAACTCACGCGCCATCCCACTTCCAGCCATCACCCCCACGCCTGCCCCGGGGCCAGCCCCACCACAGAGAGGCCGGTTGGTTCCTGCTCACCTCTGTGCCGTCCCTTCCCGACCTGACCCCAGTGCAGGGGATAAGCTTCAGACAAGTCTTTCCATGTCCCTCTGCATGACAATAGACTTCCTCCCCTCTCCCATTCCACAGGCCCACCCACCCGGGACAGAGGATGCAAGATGAGAATCTCTGCTATTGTGTGGGGAGACTCAGTTTCCCGGGTTTCCCCCATGGACACATGTTCTTCAGCTGGGTCTGATTTTCTCCAGACAAGCTGTCTTGGGAAGGATTTGGCCAGCCCTAAGAACCTGAAGGGAAAGGGCGGAGGGGGGTTCTCTCTCTGCCCCCGACAGCCCCGAGCTGGGTCGGTCCCTCAGACCTGGCCAGGGGCAGCCCATCCCCCGGCGCCCTTCCCCGGGGCATCCAAGGGCAGGCTCGGCGCCAGCCCCACCACGCTCGCCACTGCCCGACCATCGTCCTCCCTCGGGGGGCCTGGGCAGGACAGGGACCCGGCTGTGGGAGGCCTCCAGATCTCAGGCCTGGCACACCGTTTACCAGGCTGCTTCCTCCTCTGACGGGGGCCCAGCACACGCCCCAGGAGACTTGGCAGCCGCCCCCAGGGCTCTATCCTCTGGAACTCGTCCCCTTGGAAGGGGCCTGGCCCAGGTGCCAGGTTCGGATGGTCGGCCAGCCTCCTTTGGAGAAAGCAGGCAAGCCGAGCCAGGCTTGCAGTGGCCCTGGCGTGACACCTGCCACCTCAGGCAGAGGGCCTCCCGCGTGCCCTCCATGGCGGGTTTCTCCCCGGAGCCGTGGCCTGGGCACTAGGAAGGCCGGGCCTCCCCGACTCCCGGGAGGAGGGGCTAGCCCAGTTGCGCCCTGGCCCCCAAACCCTCTGGTGCCATCTGCCTGTCTCGGCACTTCTGACTCCACAGAGCCTTTCCTACATCTGGGCTGCCTGCCGTGGCAAAGTGCAGGCGTGGGGTGAGGCCATGGCTTTGTCTTTCCAGGAAAAAATGAGCCCCTGGCCGAAGCAGCAGGCCCAGGCAGAGCCTTGAGCTTGAAGCCCAGTAGGTCTGTGGCCCTCAGGGCCAGAGCAATGCTTTCAAGGCAGGGAAGCGGCCTGCAAGCTGAGTGGGAGTGGGGGAGGGGAGGGAGACAGCTGAAGCCGAGTCCAGAAGGGCGGCGATGGAAGAGCTGCAGCTGGGTCAGAGCCTGGAGGGAGGGCGGGGCCTTCACTGAGGACCCCCCCGCCCCCCGAGGCCAGCCCTAGGCCCCGGCGGTCGCGCATGCGCCCTTGGCCTGTGCGGTGTGTGGGGGCTTGAACCCAAGCCCGCAGGGCTCCCAGAGCGGCCAGAGAAAGAAGGGCCCATGGAGAGGTAGGCGAGGTGGGCAGGGGGCGCCACCTTACTCTCCTCAGCTCCCTGAGGGAGAGAGAGAGAGACAGAGACAGAGAGAGAGATCCCTGACCTCTGAGTCTCTGCCTCCACCGCTGGCTGGTGCCAACTCACGCGCCATCCCACTTCCAGCCATCACCCCCACGCCTGCCCCGGGGCCAGCCCCACCACAGAGAGGCCGGTTGGTTCCTGCTCACCTCTGTGCCGTCCCTTCCCGACCTGACCCCAGTGCAGGGGATAAGCTTCAGACAAGTCTTTCCATGTCCCTCTGCATGACAATAGACTTCCTCCCCTCTCCCATTCCACAGGCCCACCCACCCGGGACAGAGGATGCAAGATGAGAATCTCTGCTATTGTGTGGGGAGACTCAGTTTCCCGGGTTTCCCCCATGGACACATGTTCTTCAGCTGGGTCTGATTTTCTCCAGACAAGCTGTCTTGGGAAGGATTTGGCCAGCCCTAAGAACCTGAAGGGAAAGGGCGGAGGGGGGTTCTCTCTCTGCCCCCGACAGCCCCGAGCTGGGTCGGTCCCTCAGACCTGGCCAGGGGCAGCCCATCCCCCGGCGCCCTTCCCCGGGGCATCCAAGGGCAGGCTCGGCGCCAGCCCCACCCCGCTCGCCACTGCCCGACCATCGTCCTCCCTCGGGGGGCCTGGGCAGGACAGGGACCCGGCTGTGGGAGGCCTCCAGATCTCAGGCCTGGCACACCGTTTACCAGGCTGCTTCCTCCTCTGACGGTGGCCCAGCACACGCCCCAGGAGACTTGGCAGCCGCCCCCAGGGCTCTATCCTCTGGAACTCGTCCCCTTGGAAGGGGCCTGGCCCAGGTGCCAGGTTCGGATGGTCGGCCAGCCTCCTTTGGAGAAAGCAGGCAAGCCGAGCCAGGCTTGCAGTGGCCCTGGCGTGACACCTGCCACCTCAGGCAGAGGGCCTCCCGCGTGGCCTCCATGGCGGGTTTCTCCCCGGAGCCGTGGCCTGGGCACTAGGAAGGCCGGGCCTCCCCGACTCCCGGGAGGAGGGGCTAGCCCAGTTGCGCCCTGGCCCCCAAACCCTCTGGTGCCATCTGCCTGTCTCGGCACTTCTGACTCCACAGAGCCTTTCCTACATCTGGGCTGCCTGCCGTGGCAAAGTGCAGGCGTGGGGTGAGGCCATGGCTTTGTCTTTCCAGGAAATAATGAGCCCCTGGCCGAAGCAGCAGGCCCAGGCAGAGCCTTGAGCTTGAAGCCCAGTAGGTCTGTGGCCCTCAGGGCCAGAGCAATGCTTTCAAGGCAGGGAAGCGGCCTGCAAGCTGAGTGGGAGTGGGGGAGGGGAGGGAGACAGCTGAAGCCGAGTCCAGAAGGGCGGCGATGGAAGAGCTGCAGCTGGGTCAGAGCCTGGAGGGAGGGCGGGGCCTTCACTGAGGACCCCCCCGCCCCCCGAGGCCAGCCCTAGGCCCCGGCGGTCGCGCATGCGCCCTTGGCCTGTGCGGTGTGTGGGGGCTTGAACCCAAGCCCGCAGGGCTCCCAGAGCGGCCAGAGAAAGAAGGGCCCATGGAGAGGTAGGCGAGGTGGGCAGGGGGCGCCACCTTACTCTCCTCAGCTCCCTGAGGGAGAGAGAGAGAGACAGAGACAGAGAGAGAGATCCCTGACCTCTGAGTCTCTGCCTCCACCGCTGGCTGGTGCCAACTCACGCGCCATCCCACTTCCAGCCATCACCCCCACGCCTGCCCCGGGGCCAGCCCCACCACAGAGAGGCCGGTTGGTTCCTGCTCACCTCTGTGCCGTCCCTTCCCGACCTGACCCCAGTGCAGGGGATAAGCTTCAGACAAGTCTTTCCATGTCCCTCTGCATGACAATAGACTTCCTCCCCTCTCCCATTCCACAGGCCCACCCACCCGGGACAGAGGATGCAAGATGAGAATCTCTGCTATTGTGTGGGGAGACTCAGTTTCCCGGGTTTCCCCCATGGACACATGTTCTTCAGCTGGGTCTGATTTTCTCCAGACAAGCTGTCTTGGGAAGGATTTGGCCAGCCCTAAGAACCTGAAGGGAAAGGGCGGAGGCGGGTTCTCTCTCTGCCCCCGACAGCCCCGAGCTGGGTCGGTCCCTCAGACCTGGCCAGGGGCAGCCCATCCCCCGGCGCCCTTCCCCGGGGGCATCCAAGGGCAGGCTCGGCGCCAGCCCCACCCCGCTCGCCACTGCCCGACCATCGTCCTCCCTCGGGGGGCCTGGGCAGGACAGGGACCCGGCTGTGGGAGGCCTCCAGATCTCAGGCCTGGCACACCGTTTACCAGGCTGCTTCCTCCTCTGACGGGGGCCCAGCACACGCCCCAGGAGACTTGGCTCCGCCCCCAGGGCTCTATCCTCTGGAACTCGTCCCCTTGGAAGGGGCCTGGCCCAGGTGCCAGGTTCGGATGGTCGGCCAGCCTCCTTTGGAGAATGCAGGCAAGCCGAGCCAGGCTTGCAGTGGCCCTGGCGTGACACCTGCCACCTCAGGCAGAGGGCCTCCCGCGTGCCCTCCATGGCGGGTTTCTCCCCGGAGCCGTGGCCTGGGCACTAGGAAGGCCGGGGCCTCCCGACTCCCGGGAGGAGGGGCTAGCCCAGTTGCGCCCTGGCCCCCAAACCCTCTGGTGCCATCTGCCTGTCTCGGCACTTCTGACTCCACAGAGCCTTTCCTACATCTGGGCTGCCTGCCGTGGCAAAGTGCAGGCGTGGGGTGAGGCCATGGCTTTGTCTTTCCAGGAAAAAATGAGCCCCTGGCCGAAGCAGCAGGCCCAGGCAGAGCCTTGAGCTTGAAGCCCAGTAGGTCTGTGGCCCTCAGGGCCAGAGCAATGCTTTCAAGGCAGGGGAAGCGGCCTGCAAGCTGAGTGGGAGTGGGGGAGGGGAGGGAGACAGCTGAAGCCGAGTCCAGAAGGGCGGCGATGGAAGAGCTGCAGCTGGGTCAGAGCCTGGAGGGAGGGCGGGGCCTTCACTGAGGACCCCCCCGCCCCCCGAGGCCAGCCCTAGGCCCCGGCGGGTCGCGCATCGCGCCCTTGGCCTGTGCGGTGTGTGGGGGCTTGAACCCAAGCCCGCAGGGCTCCCAGAGCGGCCAGAGAAAAGAAGGGCCCATGGAGAGGTAGGCGAGGTGGGCAGGGGGCGCCACCTTACTCTCCTCAGCTCCCTGAGGGGAGAGAGAGAGAGACAGAGACAGAGAGAGAGATCCCTGACCTCTGAGTCTCTGCCTCCACCGCTGGCTGGTGCCAACTCACGCGCCATCCCACTTCCAGCCATCACCCCCACGCCTGCCCCGGGGCCAGCCCCACCACAGAGAGGCCGGTTGGTTCCTGCTCACCTCTGTGCCGTCCCTTCCCGACCTGACCCCAGTGCAGGGGATAAGCTTCAGACAAGTCTTTCCATGTCCCTCTGCATGACAATAGACTTCCTCCCCTCTCCCATTCCACAGGCCCACCCACCCGGGACAGAGGATGCAAGATGAGAATCTCTGCTATTGTGTGGGGAGACTCAGTTTCCCGGGTTTCCCCATGGACACATGTTCTTCAGCTGGGTCTGATTTTCTCCAGACAAGCTGTCTTGGGAAGGATTTGGCCAGCCCTAAGAACCTGAAGGGAAAGGGCTGAGGGGGGTTCTCTCACTGCCCCCGACAGCCCCGAGCTGGGTCGGGTCCCTCAGACCTGGCCAGGGGCAGCCCATCCCCCGGCGCCCTTCCCCGGGGCATCCAAGGGCAGGCTCGGCGCCAGCCCCACCCCGCTCGCCACTGCCCGACCATCGTCCTCCCTCGGGGGGCCTGGGCAGGACAGGGACCCGGCTGTGGGAGGCCTCCAGATCTCAGGCCTGGCACACCGTTTACCAGGCTGCTTCCTCCTCTGACGGGGGCCCAGCACACGCCCCAGGAGACTTGGCAGCCGCCCCCAGGGCTCTATCCTCTGGAACTCGTCCCCTTGGAAGGGGCCTGGCCCAGGTGCCAGGTTCGGCTGGTCGGCCAGCCTCCTTTGGAGAAAGCAGGCAAGCCGAGCCAGGCTTGCAGTGGGCCCTGGCGTGACACCTGCCACCTCAGGGCAGAGGGCCTCCCGCGTGCCCTCCATGGCGGGTTTCTCCCCGGAGCCGTGGCCTGGGCACTAGGAAGGCCGGGCCTCCCCGACTCCCGGGAGGAGGGGCTAGCCCAGTTGCGCCCTGGCCCCCAAACCCTCTGGTGCCATCTGCCTGTCTCGGCACTTCTGACTCCACAGAGCCTTTCCTACATCTGGGCTGCCTGGCCGTGGCAAAGTGCAGGCGTGGGGTGAGGCCATGGCTTTGTCTTTCCAGGAAAAAATGAGCCCCTGGCCGAAGCAGCAGGCCCAGGCAGAGCCTTGAGCTTGAAGCCCAGTAGGTCTGTGGCCCTCAGGGCCAGAGCAATGCTTTCAAGTGCAGGGAAGCGGCCTGCAAGCTGAGTGGGAGTGGGGGGAGGGGGAGGGAGACAGCTGAAGCCGAGTCCAGAAGGGCGGCGATGGAAGAGCTGCAGCTGGGTCAGAGCCTGGAGGGAGGGCGGGGGCCTTCACTGAGGACCCCCCCGCCCCCCGAGGCCAGCCCTAGGCCCGGCGGTCGCGCATGCGCCCTTGGCCTGTGCGGTGTGTGGGGGCTTGAACCCAAGCCCGCAGGGCTCCCAGAGCGGCCAGAGAAAGAAGGGCCCATGGAGAGGTAGGCGAGGTGGGCAGGGGGCGCCACCTTACTCTCCTCAGCTCCCTGAGGGAGAGAGGAGAGAGACAGAGACAGAGAGAGAGATCCCTGACCTCTGAGTCTCTGCCTCCACCGCTGGCTGGTGCCATCTCACGCGCCATCCCACTTCCAGCCATCACCCCCACGCCTGCCCCGGGGCCAGCCCCACCACAGAGAGGCCGGTTGGTTCCTGCTCACCTCTGTGCCGTCCCTTCCCGACCTGACCCCAGTGCAGGGGATAAGCTTCAGACAAGTCTTTCCATGTCCCTCTGCATGACAATAGACTTCCTCCCCTCTCCCATTCCACAGGCCCACCCACCCGGGACAGAGGATGCAAGATGAGAATCTCTGCTATTGTGTGGGGAGACTCAGTTTCCCGGGTTTCCCCCATGGACACATGTTCTTCAGCTGGGTCTGATTTTCTCCAGACAAGCTGTCTTGGGAAGGATTTGGCCAGCCCTAAGAACCTGAAGGGAAAGGGCGGAGGGGGGTTCTCTCTCTGCCCCCGACAGCCCCGAGCTGGGTCCGGTCCCTCAGACCTGGCCAGGGGCAGCCCATCCCCGGCGCCCTTCCCCGGGGCATCCAAGGGCAGGCTCGGCGCCAGCCCCACCCCGCTCGCCACTGCCCGACCATCGTCCTCCCTCGGGGGGCCTGGGCAGGACAGGGACCCGGCTGTGGGAGGCCTCCAGATTCAGGCCTGGCACACCGTTTTACCAGGCTGCTTCCTCCTCTGACGGGGGCCCAGCACACGCCCCAGGAGACTTGGCAGCCGCCCCCAGGGCTCTATCCTCTGGAACTCGTCCCCTTGGAAGGGGCCTGGCCCAGGTGCCAGGTTCGGATGGTCGGCCAGGCCTCCTTTGGAGAAAGCAGGCAAGCCGAGCCAGGCTTGCAGTGGCCCTGGCGTGACACCTGCCACCTCAGGCAGAGGGCCTCCCGCGTGCCCTCCATGGCGGGTTTCTCCCCGGAGCCGTGGCCTGGGCACTAGGAAGGCCGGGCCTCCCCGACTCCCGGGAGGAGGGGCTAGCCCAGTTGCGCCCTGGCCCCCAAACCCTCTGGTGCCATCTGCCTGTCTCGGCACTTCTGACTCCACAGAGCCTTTCCTACATCTGGGCTGCCTGCCGTGGCAAAGTGCAGGCGTGGGGTGAGGCCATGGCTTTGTCTTTCCAGGAAAAAATGAGCCCCTGGCCGATGCAGCAGGCCCAGGCAGAGCCTTGAGCTTGAAGCCCAGTAGGTCTGTGGCCCTCAGGGCCCAGAGCAATGCTTTGAAGGCAGGGAAGCGGCCTGCAAGCTGAGTGGGAGTGGGGGGAGGGGAGGGAGACAGCTGAAGCCGAGTCCAGAAGGGCGGCGATGGAAGAGCTGCAGCTGGGTCAGAGCCTGGAGGGAGGGCGGGGCCTTCACTGAGGACCCCCCCGCCCCCCGAGGCCAGCCCTAGGCCCCGGCGGTCGCGCATGCGCCCTTGGCCTGTGCGGTGTGTGGGGGCTTGAACCCAAGCCCGCAGGGCTCCCGGAGCGGCCAGAGAAAGAAGGGGCCCATGGAGAGGTAGGCGAGGTGGGCAGGGGGCGCCCACTTACTCGCCTCAGCTCCCTGAGGGAGAGAGAGAGAGACAGAGACAGAGAGAGAGATCCCTGACCTCTGAGTCTCTGCCTCCACCGCTGGCTGGTGCCAACTCACGCGCCATCCCACTTCCAGCCATCACCCCCACACCTGCCCCGGGGCCAGCCCCACCACAGAGAGGCCGGTTGGTTCCTGCTCACCTCTGTGCCGTCCCTTCCCGACCTGACCCAGAGCAGGGGATAAGCTTCAGGACAAGTCTTTTCCATGTCCCTCTGCATGACAATAGACTTCCTCCCCCTCTCCCATTCCACAGGCCCACCCATCCGGGACATCCACCTTTGTCATTAGCTCAGGAGAGGATGCAAGATGAAATCTCTGCTATTGTGTGGGGAGACTCAGTTTCCCGGGTTTCCCCCATGGACACATGTTCTTCAGCTGGGTCTGATTTTCTCCAGACAAGCTGTCTTGGGATGGATTTGGCCAGCCCTAAGAACCTGAAGGGAAAGGGCGGAGGGGGGTTCTCTCTCTGCCCCCCGACAGCCCCGAGCTGGGTCGGTCCCTCAGACCTGGCCAGGGGCAGCCCATCCCCCGGCGCCCTTCCCCGGGGCATCCAAGGGCAGGCTCGGCTCGGCGCCAGCCCCACCCCGCTCGCCACTGCCCGACCATCGTCCTCCCTCGGGGGGCCTGGGCAGGACAGGGACCCGGCTGTGGGAGGCCTCCAGATCTCAGGCCTGGCACACCGTTTACCAGGCTGCTTCCTCCTCTGACGGGGGCCCAGCACACGCCCCAGGAGACTTGGCAGCCGCCCCCAGGGCTCTATCCTCTGGAACTCGTCCCCTTGGAAGGGGCCTGGCCCAGGTGCCAGGTTCGGCTGGTCGGCCAGCCTCCTTTGGAGAAAGCAGGCAAGCCGAGCCAGGCTTGCAGTGGCCCTGGCGTGACACCTGCCACCTCAGGCAGAGGGCCTCCCGCGTGCCCTCCATGGCGGGTTTCTCCCCGGAGCCGTGGCCTGGGCACTAGGAAGGCCGGGCCTCCCCGACTCCCGGGAGGAGGGGCTAGCCCAGTTGCGCCCTGACCCCCAAACCCTCTGGTGCCATCTGCCTGTCTCGGCACTTCTGACTCCACAGAGCCTTTCCTACATCTGGGCTGCCTGCCGTGGCAAAGTGCAGGCGTGGGGTGAGGCCATGGCTTTGTCTTTCCAGGAAAAAATGAGCCCCTGGCCGAAAGCAGCAGGCCCAGGCAGAGCCTTGAGCTTGAAGCCCAGTAGGTCTGTGGCCCTCAGGGCCAGAGCAATGCTTTGAAGGGCAGGGAAGCGGCCTGCAAGCTGAGTGGGGTGGGGGGGAGGGGAGGGAGACAGCTGAAGCCGAGTCCAGAAGGGCGGCGATGGAAGAGCTGCAGCTGGGTCAGAGCCTGGAGGGAGGGCGGGGGCCTTCACTGAGGGCCCCCCCCGCCGCCCGAGGCCAGCCCTAGCCCCGGCGGGTCGCGCATGCGCCCTTGGCCTGTGCGGTGTGTGGGGGCTTGAACCCAAGCCCGCAGGGCTCCCGGAGCGGCCAGAGAAAGAAGGGCCCATGGAGAGGTAGGCGAGGTGGGCAGGGGGCGCCACCTTACTCTCCTCAGCTCCCTGAGGGAGAGAGAGAGAGACAGAGACAGAGAGAGAGATCCCTGACCTCTGAGTCTCTGCCTCCACCGCTGGCTGGTGCCAACTCACGCGCCATCCCACTTCCAGCCATCACCCCCCACGCCTGCCCCGGGGCCAGCCCACCACAGAGAGGCCGGTTGGTTCCTGCTCACCTCTGTGCCGTCCCTTCCCCGACCTGACCCCAGTGCAGGGGATAAGCTTCAGACAAGTCTTTCCATGTCCCTCTGCATGACAATAGACTTCCTCCCCTCTCCCATTCCACAGGCCCACCCACCCGGGACAGAGGATGCAAGATGAGAATCTCTGCTATTGTGTGGGGAGGACTCAGTTTCCCGTGTTTCCCCCATGGACACATGTTCTTCAGCTGGGTCTGATTTTCTCCTGACAAGCTGTCTTGGGAAGGATTTGGCCAGCCCTAAAGAACCTGAAGGGAAAGGGCGGAGGCGGGTTCTCTCTCTGCCCCCGACAGCCCCGAGCTGGGTCGGGTCCCTCAGACCTGGCCAGGGGCAGCCCATCCCCCGGCGCCCTTCCCCGGGGCATCCAAGGGCAGGCTCGGCGCCAGCCCCACCCCGCTCGCCACTGCCCGACCATCGTCCTCCCTCGGGGGGCCTGGGCAGGACAGGGACCCGGCTGTGGGAGGCCTCCAGATCTCAGGCCTGGCACACCGTTTACCAGGCTGCTTCCTCCTCTGACGGGGGCCCAGCACACGCCCCAGGAGACTTGGCAGCCGCCCCCAGGGCTCTATCCTCTGGAACTCGTCCCCTTGGAAGGGGCCTGGCCCAGGTGCCAGGTTCGGATGGTCGGCCAGCCTCCTTTGGAGGAAAGCAGGCAAGCCGAGCCAGGCTTGCAGTGGCCTGGCGTGACACCTGCCACCTCAGGCAGAGGGCCTCCCGCGTGCCCTCCATGGCGGGTTTCTCCCCGGAGCCGTGGCCATGGGCACTAGGAAGGCCGGGCCTCCCCCGACTCCCGGGAGGAGGGCTAGCCCAGTTGCGCCCTGGCCCCCAAACCCTCTGGTGCCATCTGCCTGTCTCGGCACTTCTGACTCCACAGAGCCTTTCCTACATCTGGGCTGCCTGCCGTGGCAAAGTGCAGGCGTGGGGTGAGGCCATGGCTTTGTCTTTCCAGGAAAAAATGAGCCCCTGGCCGAAGCAGCAGGCCCAGGCAGAGCCTTGAGCTTGAAGCCCAGTAGGTCTGTGGCCCTCAGGGCCAGAGCAATGCTTTCAAGGCAGGGAAGCGGCCTGCAAGCTGAGTGGGAGTGGGGGAGGGGAGGGAGACAGCTGAAGCCGAGTCCAGAAGGGCGGCGATGGAAGAGCTGCAGCTGGGTCAGAGCCTGGAGGGAGGGCGGGGCCTTCACTGAGGACCCCCCCCGCCCCCCGAGGCCAGCCCTAGGCCCAGGCGGTCGCGGCATGCGCCCTTGGCCTGTGCGGTGTGTGGGGGCTTGAACCCAAGCCCGCAGGGCTCCCGGAGCGGCCAGAGAAAGAAGGGCCCATGGAGAGGTAGGCGAGGTGGGCAGGGGGCGCCACCTTACTCTCCTCAGCTCCCTGAGGGAGAGAGAGAGAGAGACAGAGACAGAGAGAGAGATCCCTGACCTCTGAGTCTCTGCCTCCACCGCTGGCTGGTGCCAACTCACGCGCCATCCCACTCTCCAGCCATCACCCCCACACCTGCCCCGGGGCCAGCCCCACCACAGAGAGGCCGGTTTGGTTCCTGCTCACCTCTGTGCCGTCCCTTCCCGGACCTGACCCCAGAGCAAGGGGATAAGCTTCAGACAAGTCTTTCCATGTCCCTCTGCATGACAATAGACTTCCTCCCCTCTCCCATTCCACAGGGCCCACCCATCCGGGACATCCACCTTTGTCATTAGCTCAGGAGAGGATGCAAGATGAGAATCTCTGCTATTGTGTGGGGGAGACTCAGTTTCCCGGGTTTCCCCCATGGACACATGTTCTTCAGCTGGGTCTGATTTTCTCCAGACAAGCTGTCTTGGGAAGGATTTGGCCAGCCCCTAAGAACCTGAGAGGGAAAGGGCGGAGGGGGGGTTCTCTCTCTGCCCGCCGACAGCCCCGAGCTGGGTCGGTCCCTCAGACCTGGCCAGGGGCAGCCCATCCCCCGGCGCCCTTCCCCGGGGCATCCAAGGGCAGGCTCGGCTCGGCGCCAGCCCCACCCCGCTCGCCACTGCCGACCATCGTCCTCCCTCGGGGGGGCCTGGGGCAGGACAGGGACCCGGCTGTGGGAGGCCTCCAGATCTCAGGCCTGGCACACCGTTTACCAGGCTGCTTCCTCCTCTGACGGGGGCCCAGCACACGCCCCAGGAGACTTGGCAGCCGCCCCCTGGGCTCTATCCTCTGGAACTTGTCCCCTTGGAAGGGGCCTGGCCCAGGTGCCAGGTTCGGCTGGTCGGCCAGCCTCCTTTGGAGAAAGCAGGCAAGCCGAGCCAGGCTTGCATTGGCCCTGGCGTGACACCTGCCACCTCTGGCAGAGGGCCTCCCGCGTGCCCTCCATGGCGGGTTTCTCCCCGGAGCCGTGGGCCTGGGCACTAGGAAGGCCGGGCCTCCCCGACTCCCGGGAGGAGGGGCTAGCCCAGTTGCGCCCTGACCCCCAAACCCTCTGGTGCCATCTGCCTGTCTCGGGCACTTCTGACTCACAGAGCCTTTCCTACATCTGGGCTGCCTGCCGTGGCAAAGTGCAGGCGTGGGGTGAGGCCATGGCTTTTGTCTTTCCAGGAAAAAATGAGCCCCTGGCCGAGAAGCAGCAGGCCCAGGCAGAGCCTTGAGCTTGAAGCCCAGTAGGTCTGTGGCCCTCAGGGCCAGAGCAATGCTTTGAAGGCAGGGAAGCGGCCTGCAAGCTGAGTGGGAGTGGGGGGAGGGGAGGGAGACAGCTGAAGCCGAGTCCAGAAGGGCGGCGATGGAAGAGGCTGCAGCTGGGTCAGAGCCTGGAGGGAGGGGCGGGGCCTTCACTGAGGGCCCCCCCGCCGCCCGAGGCCAGCCCTAGGCCCCGGCGGTCGCGCATGCGCCCTTGGCCTGTGCGGTGTGTGGGGGGCTTGAACCCAAGCCCGCAGGGCTCCCGGAGCGGCCAGAGAAAGAAGGGCCCATGGAGAGGTAGGCGAGGTGGGCAGGGGGCGCCACCTTACTCTCCTCAGCTCCCTGAGGGAGAGGAGAGAGAGACAGAGACAGAGAGAGAGATCCCTGACCTCTGAGTCTCTGCCTCCACCGCTGGCTGGTGCCAACTCACGCGCCATCCCACTTCCAGCCATCACCCCCACGCCTGCCCCGGGGCCAGCCCCACCACAGAGAGGCCGGTTGGTTCCTGCTCACCTCTGTGCCGTCCCTTCCCGACCTGACCCCAGTGCAGGGGATAAGCTTCAGACAAGTCTTTCCATGTCCCTCTGCATGACAATAGACTTCCTCCCCTCTCCCATTCCACAGGCCCACCCACCCGGGACAGAGGATGCAAGATGAGAATCTCTGCTATTGTGTGGGGGAGACTCAGTTTCCCGTGTTTCCCCCATGGACACATGTTCTTCAGCTGGGTCTGATTTTCTCCAGACAAGCTGTCCTTGGGAAGGATTTGGCCAGCCCTAAGAACCTGAAGGGAAAGGGCGGAGGCGGGTTCTCTCTCTGCCCCCGACAGCCCCGAGCTGGTCGGTCCCTCAGACCTGGCCAGGGGCAGCCCATCCCCCCGGCGCCCTTCCCCGGGGCATCCAAGGGCAGGCTCGGCGCCAGCCCCCACCCCGCTCGCCCACTGCCCCGACCATCGTCCTCCCTCGGGGGGCCTGGGCAGGACAGGGACCCGGGCTGTGGGAGGCCTCCAGATCTCAGGCCTGGCACACCGTTTACCAGGCTGCTTCCTCCTCTGACGGGGGCCCAGCACACGCCCCAGGAGACTTGGCAGCCGCCCCCAGGGCGCTATCCTCTGGAACTCGTCCCCTTGGAAGGGGCCTGGCCCAGGTGCCAGGTTCGGATGGTCGGCCAGCCTCCTTTGGAGAAAGCAGGCAAGCCGAGCCAGGCTTGCAGTGGCCCTGGCGTGACACCTGCCACCTCAGGCAGAGGGCCTCCCGCGTGCCCTCCATGGCGGGTTTTCTCCCCGGAGCCGTGGCCTGGGCACTAGGAAGGCCGGGGCCTCCCCGACTCCCGGGAGGAGGGGCTAGCCCAGTTGCGCCCTGGCCCCCAAACCCTCTGGTGCCATCTGCCTGTCTCGGCACTTCTGACTCCACAGAGCCTTTCCTACATCTGGGCTGCCTGCCGTGGCAAAGTGCAGGCGTGGGGTGAGGCCATGGCTTTGTCTTTCCCAGAGAAAAAATGAGCCCCTGGCCGAAGCAGCAGGCCCAGGCAGAGCCTTGAGCTTGAAGCCCAGTAGGTCTGTGGCCCTCAGGGCCAGAGCAATGCTTTCAAGGCAGGAAGCGGCCTGCAAGCTGAGTGGGAGTGGGGGAGGGGAGGGAGACAGGCTGAAGCCGAGTCCAGAAGGGCGGCGATGGAAGAGCTGCAGCTGGGTCAGAGCCTGGAGGGAGGGCGGGGCCTTCACTGAGGACCCCCCCCGCCCCCCGAGGCCAGCCCTAGGCCCCGGCGGTCGCGCATGCGCCCTTGGCCTGTGCGGTGTTGTGGGGGCTTGAACCCAAGCCCGCAGGGCTCCCGGGAGCGGCCAGAGAAAGAAGGGCCCATGGAGAGGTAGGCGAGGTGGGCAGGGGGCGCCACCTTACTCTCCTCAGCTCCCTGAGGGAGAGAGAGAGAGACAGAGACAGAGAGAGAAGATCCCTGACCTCTGAGTCTCTGCCTCCACCGCTGGCTGGTGCCAACTCACGCGCCATCCCACTTCCAGCCATCACCCCCACCTGTGCCGTCCCTTCCCGACCTGACCCCAGAGCAGGGGATAAGCTTCAGACAAGTCTTTCCATGTCCCTCTGCATGACAATAGACTTCCTCCCCTCTCCCATTCCACAGGCCCACCCATCCGGGACATCCACCTTTGTCATTAGCTCAGGAGAGGATGCAAGATGAGAATCTCTGCTATTGTGTGGGGAGACTCAGTTTCCCGGGTTTCCCCCATGGACACATGTTCTTCAGCTGGGTCTGATTTTCTCCAGACAAGCTGTCTTGGGAAGGATTTGGCCAGCCCTAAGAACCTGAAGGGAAAGGGCGGAGGGGGGTTCTCTCTCTGCCCCCGACAGCCCCGAGCTGGGTCGCTCCCTCAGACCTGGCCAGGGGCAGCCCATCCCCCGGCGCCCTTCCCCGGGGCATCCAAGGGCAGGCTCGGCTCGGCGCCAGCCCCACCCCGCTCGCCACTGCCCGACCATCGTCCTCCCTCGGGGGGCCTGGGCAGGACAGGGACCCGGCTGTGGGAGGCCTCCAGATCTCAGGCCTGGCACACCGTTTACCAGGCTGCTTCCTCCTCTGACGGGGGCCCAGCACACGCCCCAAGAGACTTGGCAGCCGCCCCCAGGGCTCTATCCTCTGGAACTCGTCCCCTTGGAAGGGGCCTGGCCCAGGTGCCAGGTTCGGCTGGTCGGCCAGCCTCCTTTGGAGAAAGCAGGCAAGCCGAGCCAGGCTTGCAGTGGCCCTGGCGTGACACCTGCCACCTCAGGCAGAGGGCCTCCCGCGTGCCCTCCATGGCGGGTTTCTCCCCGGAGCCGTGGCCTGGGCACTAGGAAGGCCGGGCCTCCCCGACTCCCGGGAGGAGGGGCTAGCCCAGTTGCGCCCTGACCCCCAAACCCTCTGGTGCCATCTGCCTGTCTCGGCACTTCTGACTCCACAGAGCCTTTCCTACATCTGGGCTGCCTGCCGTGGCAAAGTGCAGGCGTGGGGTGAGGCCATGGCTTTGTCTTTCCAGGAAAAAATGAGCCCCTGGCCGAAGCAGCAGGCCCAGGCAGAGCCTTGAGCTTGAAGCCCAGTAGGTCTGTGGCCCTCAGGGCCAGAGCAATGCTTTCAAGGCAGGGAAGCGGCCTGCAAGCTGAGTGGGAGTGGGGGAGGGGAGGGAGACAGCTGAAGCCGAGTCCAGAAGGGCGGCGATGGAAGAGCTGCAGCTGGGTCAGAGCCTGGAGGGAGGGCGGGGCCTTCACTGAGGGCCCCCCCGCCGCCCGAGGCCAGCCCTAGGCCCCGGCGGTCGCGCATGCGCCCTTGGCCTGTGCGGTGTGTGGGGGCTTGAACCCAAGCCCGCAGGGCTCCCGGAGCGGCCAGAGAAAGAAGGGCCCATGGAGAGGTAGGCGAGGTGGGCAGGGGGCGCCACCTTACTCTCCTCAGCTCCCTGAGGGAGAGAGAGAGAGACAGAGACAGAGAGAGAGATCCCTGACCTCTGAGTCTCTGCCTCCACCGCTGGCTGGTGCCAACTCACGCGCCATCCCACTTCCAGCCATCACCCCCACGCCTGCCCCGGGGCCAGCCCCACCACAGAGAGGCCGGTTGGTTCCTGCTCACCTCTGTGCCGTCCCTTCCCGACCTGACCCCAGAGCAGGGGATAAGCTTCAGACAAGTCTTTCCATGTCCCTCTGCATGACAATAGACTTCCTCCCCTCTCCCATTCCACAGGCCCACCCACCCGGGACAGAGGATGCAAGATGAGAATCTCTGCTATTGTGTGGGGAGACTCAGTTTCCCGTGTTTCCCCCATGGACACATGTTCTTCAGCTGGGTCTGATTTTCTCCAGACAAGCTGTCTTGGGAAGGATTTGGCCAGCCCTAAGAACCTGAAGGGAAAGGGCGGAGGCGGGTTCTCTCTCTGCCCCCGACAGCCCCGAGCTGGGTCGCTCCCTCAGACCTGGCCAGGGGCAGCCCAACCCCCGGCGCCCTTCCCCGGGGCATCCAAGGGCAGGCTCGGCGCCAGCCCCACCCCGCTCGCCACTGCCCGACCATCGTCCTCCCTCAGGGGGCCTGGGCAGGACAGGGACCCGGCTGTGGGAGGCCTCCAGATCTCAGGCCTGGCACACCGTTTACCAGGCTGCTTCCTCCTCTGACGGGGGCCCAGCACACGCCCCAGGAGACTTGGCAGCCGCCCCCAGGGCTCTATCCTCTGGAACTCGTCCCCTTGGAAGGGGCCTGGCCCAGGTGCCAGGTTCGGCTGGTCGGCCAGCCTCCTTTGGAGAAAGCAGGCAAGCCGAGCCAGGCTTGCAGTGGCCCTGGCGTGACACCTGCCACCTCAGGCAGAGGGCCTCCCACGTGCCCTCCATGGCGGGTTTCTCCCCGGAGCCGTGGCCTGGGCACTAGGAAGGCCGGGCCTCCCCGACTCCCGGGAGGAGGGGCTAGCCCAGTTGCGCCCTGGCCCCCAAACCCTCTGGTGCCATCTGCCTGTCTCGGCACTTCTGACTCCACAGAGCCTTTCCTACATCTGGGCTGCCTGCCGTGGCAAAGTGCAGGCGTGGGGTGAGGCCATGGCTTTGTCTTTCCAGGAAAAAATGAGCCCCTGGCCGAAGCAGCAGGCCCAGGCAGAGCCTTGAGCTTGAAGCCCAGTAGGTCTGTGGCCCTCAGGGCCAGAGCAATGCTTTCAAGGCAGGGAAGCGGCCTGCAAGCTGAGTGGGAGTGGGGGAGGGGAGGGAGACAGCTGAAGCCGAGTCCAGAAGGGCGGCGATGGAAGAGCTGCAGCTGGGTCAGAGCCTGGAGGGAGGGCGGGGCCTTCACTGAGGACCCCCCCGCCCCCCGAGGCCAGCCCTAGGCCCCGGCGGTCGCGCATGCGCCCTTGGCCTGTGCGGTGTGTGGGGGCTTGAACCCAAGCCCGCAGGGCTCCCAGAGCGGCCAGAGAAAGAAGGGCCCATGGAGAGGTAGGCGAGGTGGGCAGGGGGCGCCACCTTACTCTCCTCAGCTCCCTGAGGGAGAGAGAGAGAGACAGAGACAGAGAGAGAGATCCCTGACCTCTGAGTCTCTGCCTCCACCGCTGGCTGGTGCCATCTCACGCGCCATCCCACTTCCAGCCATCACCCCCACGCCTGCCCCGGGGCCAGCCCCACCACAGAGAGGCCGGTTGGTTCCTGCTCACCTCTGTGCCGTCCCTTCCCGACCTGACCCCAGTGCAGGGGATAAGCTTCAGACAAGTCTTTCCATGTCCCTCTGCATGACAATAGACTTCCTCCCCTCTCCCATTCCACAGGCCCACCCACCCGGGACAGAGGATGCAAGATGAGAATCTCTGCTATTGTGTGGGGAGACTCAGTTTCCCGGGTTTCCCCCATGGACACATGTTCTTCAGCTGGGTCTGATTTTCTCCAGACAAGCTGTCTTGGGAAGGATTTGGCCAGCCCTAAGAACCTGAAGGGAAAGGGCGGAGGGGGGTTCTCTCTCTGCCCCCGACAGCCCCGAGCTGGGTCGGTCCCTCAGACCTGGCCAGGGGCAGCCCATCCCCCGGCGCCCTTCCCCGGGGCATCCAAGGGCAGGCTCGGCGCCAGCCCCACCCCGCTCGCCACTGCCCGACCATCGTCCTCCCTCGGGGGGCCTGGGCAGGACAGGGACCCGGCTGTGGGAGGCCTCCAGATCTCAGGCCTGGCACACCGTTTACCAGGCTGCTTCCTCCTCTGACGGGGGCCCAGCACACGCCCCAGGAGACTTGGCAGCCGCCCCCAGGGCTCTATCCTCTGGAACTCGTCCCCTTGGAAGGGGCCTGGCCCAGGTGCCAGGTTCGGATGGTCGGCCAGCCTCCTTTGGAGAAAGCAGGCAAGCCGAGCCAGGCTTGCAGTGGCCCTGGCGTGACACCTGCCACCTCAGGCAGAGGGCCTCCCGCGTGCCCTCCATGGCGGGTTTCTCCCCGGAGCCGTGGCCTGGGCACTAGGAAGGCCGGGCCTCCCCGACTCCCGGGAGGAGGGGCTAGCCCAGTTGCGCCCTGGCCCCCAAACCCTCTGGTGCCATCTGCCTGTCTCGGCACTTCTGACTCCACAGAGCCTTTCCTACATCTGGGCTGCCTGCCGTGGCAAAGTGCAGGCGTGGGGTGAGGCCATGGCTTTGTCTTTCCAGGAAAAAATGAGCCCCTGGCCGAAGCAGCAGGCCCAGGCAGAGCCTTGAGCTTGAAGCCCAGTAGGTCTGTGGCCCTCAGGGCCAGAGCAATGCTTTGAAGGCAGGGAAGCGGCCTGCAAGCTGAGTGGGAGTGGGGGAGGGGAGGGAGACAGCTGAAGCCGAGTCCAGAAGGGCGGCGATGGAAGAGCTGCAGCTGGGTCAGAGCCTGGAGGGAGGGCGGGGCCTTCACTGAGGACCCCCCCGCCCCCCGAGGCCAGCCCTAGGCCCCGGCGGTCGCGCATGCGCCCTTGGCCTGTGCGGTGTGTGGGGGCTTGAACCCAAGCCCGCAGGGCTCCCGGAGCGGCCAGAGAAAGAAGGGCCCATGGAGAGGTAGGCGAGGTGGGCAGGGGGCGCCACCTTACTCTCCTCAGCTCCCTGAGGGAGAGAGAGAGAGACAGAGACAGAGAGAGAGATCCCTGACCTCTGAGTCTCTGCCTCCACCGCTGGCTGGTGCCAACTCACGCGCCATCCCACTTCCAGCCATCACCCCCACACCTGCCCCGGGGCCAGCCCCACCACAGAGAGGCCGGTTGGTTCCTGCTCACCTCTGTGCCGTCCCTTCCCGACCTGACCCCAGAGCAGGGGATAAGCTTCAGACAAGTCTTTCCATGTCCCTCTGCATGACAATAGACTTCCTCCCCTCTCCCATTCCACAGGCCCACCCATCCGGGACATCCACCTTTGTCATTAGCTCAGGAGAGGATGCAAGATGAGAATCTCTGCTATTGTGTGGGGAGACTCAGTTTCCCGGGTTTCCCCCATGGACACATGTTCTTCAGCTGGGTCTGATTTTCTCCAGACAAGCTGTCTTGGGATGGATTTGGCCAGCCCTAAGAACCTGAAGGGAAAGGGCGGAGGGGGGTTCTCTCTCTGCCCCCGACAGCCCCGAGCTGGGTCGGTCCCTCAGACCTGGCCAGGGGCAGCCCATCCCCCGGCGCCCTTCCCCGGGGCATCCAAGGGCAGGCTCGGCTCGGCGCCAGCCCCACCCCGCTCGCCACTGCCCGACCATCGTCCTCCCTCGGGGGGCCTGGGCAGGACAGGGACCCGGCTGTGGGAGGCCTCCAGATCTCAGGCCTGGCACACCGTTTACCAGGCTGCTTCCTCCTCTGACGGGGGCCCAGCACACGCCCCAGGAGACTTGGCAGCCGCCCCCAGGGCTCTATCCTCTGGAACTCGTCCCCTTGGAAGGGGCCTGGCCCAGGTGCCAGGTTCGGCTGGTCGGCCAGCCTCCTTTGGAGAAAGCAGGCAAGCCGAGCCAGGCTTGCAGTGGCCCTGGCGTGACACCTGCCACCTCAGGCAGAGGGCCTCCCGCGTGCCCTCCATGGCGGGTTTCTCCCCG
The DNA here is from genome assembly GCF_020826845.1 of Diceros bicornis minor. NCBI lineage: Eukaryota > Metazoa > Chordata > Mammalia > Perissodactyla > Rhinocerotidae > Diceros > Diceros bicornis. The sequence continues at coordinate 125,699 of NW_026691327.1, forward strand.
GAGCCGTGGCCTGGGCACTAGGAAGGCCGGGCCTCCCCGACTCCCGGGAGGAGGGGCTAGCCCAGTTGCGCCCTGACCCCCAAACCCTCTGGTGCCATCTGCCTGTCTCGGCACTTCTGACTCCACAGAGCCTTTCCTACATCTGGGCTGCCTGCCGTGGCAAAGTGCAGGCGTGGGGTGAGGCCATGGCTTTGTCTTTCCAGGAAAAAATGAGCCCCTGGCCGAAGCAGCAGGCCCAGGCAGAGCCTTGAGCTTGAAGCCCAGTAGGTCTGTGGCCCTCAGGGCCAGAGCAATGCTTTGAAGGCAGGGAAGCGGCCTGCAAGCTGAGTGGGAGTGGGGGAGGGGAGGGAGACAGCTGAAGCCGAGTCCAGAAGGGCGGCGATGGAAGAGCTGCAGCTGGGTCAGAGCCTGGAGGGAGGGCGGGGCCTTCACTGAGGGCCCCCCCGCCGCCCGAGGCCAGCCCTAGGCCCCGGCGGTCGCGCATGCGCCCTTGGCCTGTGCGGTGTGTGGGGGCTTGAACCCAAGCCCGCAGGGCTCCCGGAGCGGCCAGAGAAAGAAGGGCCCATGGAGAGGTAGGCGAGGTGGGCAGGGGGCGCCACCTTACTCTCCTCAGCTCCCTGAGGGAGAGAGAGAGAGACAGAGACAGAGAGAGAGATCCCTGACCTCTGAGTCTCTGCCTCCACCGCTGGCTGGTGCCAACTCACGCGCCATCCCACTTCCAGCCATCACCCCCACGCCTGCCCCGGGGCCAGCCCCACCACAGAGAGGCCGGTTGGTTCCTGCTCACCTCTGTGCCGTCCCTTCCCGACCTGACCCCAGTGCAGGGGATAAGCTTCAGACAAGTCTTTCCATGTCCCTCTGCATGACAATAGACTTCCTCCCCTCTCCCATTCCACAGGCCCACCCACCCGGGACAGAGGATGCAAGATGAGAATCTCTGCTATTGTGTGGGGAGACTCAGTTTCCCGTGTTTCCCCCATGGACACATGTTCTTCAGCTGGGTCTGATTTTCTCCAGACAAGCTGTCTTGGGAAGGATTTGGCCAGCCCTAAGAACCTGAAGGGAAAGGGCGGAGGCGGGTTCTCTCTCTGCCCCCGACAGCCCCGAGCTGGGTCGGTCCCTCAGACCTGGCCAGGGGCAGCCCATCCCCCGGCGCCCTTCCCCGGGGCATCCAAGGGCAGGCTCGGCGCCAGCCCCACCCCGCTCGCCACTGCCCGACCATCGTCCTCCCTCGGGGGGCCTGGGCAGGACAGGGACCCGGCTGTGGGAGGCCTCCAGATCTCAGGCCTGGCACACCGTTTACCAGGCTGCTTCCTCCTCTGACGGGGGCCCAGCACACGCCCCAGGAGACTTGGCAGCCGCCCCCAGGGCTCTATCCTCTGGAACTCGTCCCCTTGGAAGGGGCCTGGCCCAGGTGCCAGGTTCGGATGGTCGGCCAGCCTCCTTTGGAGAAAGCAGGCAAGCCGAGCCAGGCTTGCAGTGGCCCTGGCGTGACACCTGCCACCTCAGGCAGAGGGCCTCCCGCGTGCCCTCCATGGCGGGTTTCTCCCCGGAGCCGTGGCCTGGGCACTAGGAAGGCCGGGCCTCCCCGACTCCCGGGAGGAGGGGCTAGCCCAGTTGCGCCCTGGCCCCCAAACCCTCTGGTGCCATCTGCCTGTCTCGGCACTTCTGACTCCACAGAGCCTTTCCTACATCTGGGCTGCCTGCCGTGGCAAAGTGCAGGCGTGGGGTGAGGCCATGGCTTTGTCTTTCCAGGAAAAAATGAGCCCCTGGCCGAAGCAGCAGGCCCAGGCAGAGCCTTGAGCTTGAAGCCCAGTAGGTCTGTGGCCCTCAGGGCCAGAGCAATGCTTTCAAGGCAGGGAAGCGGCCTGCAAGCTGAGTGGGAGTGGGGGAGGGGAGGGAGACAGCTGAAGCCGAGTCCAGAAGGGCGGCGATGGAAGAGCTGCAGCTGGGTCAGAGCCTGGAGGGAGGGCGGGGCCTTCACTGAGGACCCCCCCGCCCCCCGAGGCCAGCCCTAGGCCCCGGCGGTCGCGCATGCGCCCTTGGCCTGTGCGGTGTGTGGGGGCTTGAACCCAAGCCCGCAGGGCTCCCGGAGCGGCCAGAGAAAGAAGGGCCCATGGAGAGGTAGGCGAGGTGGGCAGGGGGCGCCACCTTACTCTCCTCAGCTCCCTGAGGGAGAGAGAGAGAGACAGAGACAGAGAGAGAGATCCCTGACCTCTGAGTCTCTGCCTCCACCGCTGGCTGGTGCCAACTCACGCGCCATCCCACTTCCAGCCATCACCCCCACACCTGCCCCGGGGCCAGCCCCACCACAGAGAGGCCGGTTGGTTCCTGCTCACCTCTGTGCCGTCCCTTCCCGACCTGACCCCAGAGCAGGGGATAAGCTTCAGACAAGTCTTTCCATGTCCCTCTGCATGACAATAGACTTCCTCCCCTCTCCCATTCCACAGGCCCACCCATCCGGGACATCCACCTTTGTCATTAGCTCAGGAGAGGATGCAAGATGAGAATCTCTGCTATTGTGTGGGGAGACTCAGTTTCCCGGGTTTCCCCCATGGACACATGTTCTTCAGCTGGGTCTGATTTTCTCCAGACAAGCTGTCTTGGGAAGGATTTGGCCAGCCCTAAGAACCTGAAGGGAAAGGGCGGAGGGGGGTTCTCTCTCTGCCCCCGACAGCCCCGAGCTGGGTCGGTCCCTCAGACCTGGCCAGGGGCAGCCCATCCCCCGGCGCCCTTCCCCGGGGCATCCAAGGGCAGGCTCGGCTCGGCGCCAGCCCCACCCCGCTCGCCACTGCCCGACCATCGTCCTCCCTCGGGGGGCCTGGGCAGGACAGGGACCCGGCTGTGGGAGGCCTCCAGATCTCAGGCCTGGCACACCGTTTACCAGGCTGCTTCCTCCTCTGACGGGGGCCCAGCACACGCCCCAGGAGACTTGGCAGCCGCCCCCAGGGCTCTATCCTCTGGAACTTGTCCCCTTGGAAGGGGCCTGGCCCAGGTGCCAGGTTCGGCTGGTCGGCCAGCCTCCTTTGGAGAAAGCAGGCAAGCCGAGCCAGGCTTGCAGTGGCCCTGGCGTGACACCTGCCACCTCAGGCAGAGGGCCTCCCGCGTGCCCTCCATGGCGGGTTTCTCCCCGGAGCCGTGGCCTGGGCACTAGGAAGGCCGGGCCTCCCCGACTCCCGGGAGGAGGGGCTAGCCCAGTTGCGCCCTGACCCCCAAACCCTCTGGTGCCATCTGCCTGTCTCGGCACTTCTGACTCCACAGAGCCTTTCCTACATCTGGGCTGCCTGCCGTGGCAAAGTGCAGGCGTGGGGTGAGGCCATGGCTTTGTCTTTCCAGGAAAAAATGAGCCCCTGGCCGAAGCAGCAGGCCCAGGCAGAGCCTTGAGCTTGAAGCCCAGTAGGTCTGTGGCCCTCAGGGCCAGAGCAATGCTTTGAAGGCAGGGAAGCGGCCTGCAAGCTGAGTGGGAGTGGGGGAGGGGAGGGAGACAGCTGAAGCCGAGTCCAGAAGGGCGGCGATGGAAGAGCTGCAGCTGGGTCAGAGCCTGGAGGGAGGGCGGGGCCTTCACTGAGGGCCCCCCCGCCGCCCGAGGCCAGCCCTAGGCCCCGGCGGTCGCGCATGCGCCCTTGGCCTGTGCGGTGTGTGGGGGCTTGAACCCAAGCCCGCAGGGCTCCCGGAGCGGCCAGAGAAAGAAGGGCCCATGGAGAGGTAGGCGAGGTGGGCAGGGGGCGCCACCTTACTCTCCTCAGCTCCCTGAGGGAGAGAGAGAGAGACAGAGACAGAGAGAGAGATCCCTGACCTCTGAGTCTCTGCCTCCACCGCTGGCTGGTGCCAACTCACGCGCCATCCCACTTCCAGCCATCACCCCCACGCCTGCCCCGGGGCCAGCCCCACCACAGAGAGGCCGGTTGGTTCCTGCTCACCTCTGTGCCGTCCCTTCCCGACCTGACCCCAGTGCAGGGGATAAGCTTCAGACAAGTCTTTCCATGTCCCTCTGCATGACAATAGACTTCCTCCCCTCTCCCATTCCACAGGCCCACCCACCCGGGACAGAGGATGCAAGATGAGAATCTCTGCTATTGTGTGGGGAGACTCAGTTTCCCGTGTTTCCCCCATGGACACATGTTCTTCAGCTGGGTCTGATTTTCTCCAGACAAGCTGTCTTGGGAAGGATTTGGCCAGCCCTAAGAACCTGAAGGGAAAGGGCGGAGGCGGGTTCTCTCTCTGCCCCCGACAGCCCCGAGCTGGGTCGGTCCCTCAGACCTGGCCAGGGGCAGCCCATCCCCCGGCGCCCTTCCCCGGGGCATCCAAGGGCAGGCTCGGCGCCAGCCCCACCCCGCTCGCCACTGCCCGACCATCGTCCTCCCTCGGGGGGCCTGGGCAGGACAGGGACCCGGCTGTGGGAGGCCTCCAGATCTCAGGCCTGGCACACCGTTTACCAGGCTGCTTCCTCCTCTGACGGGGGCCCAGCACACGCCCCAGGAGACTTGGCAGCCGCCCCCAGGGCTCTATCCTCTGGAACTCGTCCCCTTGGAAGGGGCCTGGCCCAGGTGCCAGGTTCGGATGGTCGGCCAGCCTCCTTTGGAGAAAGCAGGCAAGCCGAGCCAGGCTTGCAGTGGCCCTGGCGTGACACCTGCCACCTCAGGCAGAGGGCCTCCCGCGTGCCCTCCATGGCGGGTTTCTCCCCGGAGCCGTGGCCTGGGCACTAGGAAGGCCGGGCCTCCCCGACTCCCGGGAGGAGGGGCTAGCCCAGTTGCGCCCTGGCCCCCAAACCCTCTGGTGCCATCTGCCTGTCTCGGCACTTCTGACTCCACAGAGCCTTTCCTACATCTGGGCTGCCTGCCGTGGCAAAGTGCAGGCGTGGGGTGAGGCCATGGCTTTGTCTTTCCAGGAAAAAATGAGCCCCTGGCCGAAGCAGCAGGCCCAGGCAGAGCCTTGAGCTTGAAGCCCAGTAGGTCTGTGGCCCTCAGGGCCAGAGCAATGCTTTCAAGGCAGGGAAGCGGCCTGCAAGCTGAGTGGGAGTGGGGGAGGGGAGGGAGACAGCTGAAGCCGAGTCCAGAAGGGCGGCGATGGAAGAGCTGCAGCTGGGTCAGAGCCTGGAGGGAGGGCGGGGCCTTCACTGAGGACCCCCCCGCCCCCCGAGGCCAGCCCTAGGCCCCGGCGGTCGCGCATGCGCCCTTGGCCTGTGCGGTGTGTGGGGGCTTGAACCCAAGCCCGCAGGGCTCCCGGAGCGGCCAGAGAAAGAAGGGCCCATGGAGAGGTAGGCGAGGTGGGCAGGGGGCGCCACCTTACTCTCCTCAGCTCCCTGAGGGAGAGAGAGAGAGACAGAGACAGAGAGAGAGATCCCTGACCTCTGAGTCTCTGCCTCCACCGCTGGCTGGTGCCAACTCACGCGCCATCCCACTTCCAGCCATCACCCCCACACCTGCCCCGGGGCCAGCCCCACCACAGAGAGGCCGGTTGGTTCCTGCTCACCTCTGTGCCGTCCCTTCCCGACCTGACCCCAGAGCAGGGGATAAGCTTCAGACAAGTCTTTCCATGTCCCTCTGCATGACAATAGACTTCCTCCCCTCTCCCATTCCACAGGCCCACCCATCCGGGACATCCACCTTTGTCATTAGCTCAGGAGAGGATGCAAGATGAGAATCTCTGCTATTGTGTGGGGAGACTCAGTTTCCCGGGTTTCCCCCATGGACACATGTTCTTCAGCTGGGTCTGATTTTCTCCAGACAAGCTGTCTTGGGAAGGATTTGGCCAGCCCTAAGAACCTGAAGGGAAAGGGCGGAGGGGGGTTCTCTCTCTGCCCCCGACAGCCCCGAGCTGGGTCGCTCCCTCAGACCTGGCCAGGGGCAGCCCATCCCCCGGCGCCCTTCCCCGGGGCATCCAAGGGCAGGCTCGGCTCGGCGCCAGCCCCACCCCGCTCGCCACTGCCCGACCATCGTCCTCCCTCGGGGGGCCTGGGCAGGACAGGGACCCGGCTGTGGGAGGCCTCCAGATCTCAGGCCTGGCACACCGTTTACCAGGCTGCTTCCTCCTCTGACGGGGGCCCAGCACACGCCCCAAGAGACTTGGCAGCCGCCCCCAGGGCTCTATCCTCTGGAACTCGTCCCCTTGGAAGGGGCCTGGCCCAGGTGCCAGGTTCGGCTGGTCGGCCAGCCTCCTTTGGAGAAAGCAGGCAAGCCGAGCCAGGCTTGCAGTGGCCCTGGCGTGACACCTGCCACCTCAGGCAGAGGGCCTCCCGCGTGCCCTCCATGGCGGGTTTCTCCCCGGAGCCGTGGCCTGGGCACTAGGAAGGCCGGGCCTCCCCGACTCCCGGGAGGAGGGGCTAGCCCAGTTGCGCCCTGACCCCCAAACCCTCTGGTGCCATCTGCCTGTCTCGGCACTTCTGACTCCACAGAGCCTTTCCTACATCTGGGCTGCCTGCCGTGGCAAAGTGCAGGCGTGGGGTGAGGCCATGGCTTTGTCTTTCCAGGAAAAAATGAGCCCCTGGCCGAAGCAGCAGGCCCAGGCAGAGCCTTGAGCTTGAAGCCCAGTAGGTCTGTGGCCCTCAGGGCCAGAGCAATGCTTTCAAGGCAGGGAAGCGGCCTGCAAGCTGAGTGGGAGTGGGGGAGGGGAGGGAGACAGCTGAAGCCGAGTCCAGAAGGGCGGCGATGGAAGAGCTGCAGCTGGGTCAGAGCCTGGAGGGAGGGCGGGGCCTTCACTGAGGGCCCCCCCGCCGCCCGAGGCCAGCCCTAGGCCCCGGCGGTCGCGCATGCGCCCTTGGCCTGTGCGGTGTGTGGGGGCTTGAACCCAAGCCCGCAGGGCTCCCGGAGCGGCCAGAGAAAGAAGGGCCCATGGAGAGGTAGGCGAGGTGGGCAGGGGGCGCCACCTTACTCTCCTCAGCTCCCTGAGGGAGAGAGAGAGAGACAGAGACAGAGAGAGAGATCCCTGACCTCTGAGTCTCTGCCTCCACCGCTGGCTGGTGCCAACTCACGCGCCATCCCACTTCCAGCCATCACCCCCACGCCTGCCCCGGGGCCAGCCCCACCACAGAGAGGCCGGTTGGTTCCTGCTCACCTCTGTGCCGTCCCTTCCCGACCTGACCCCAGAGCAGGGGATAAGCTTCAGACAAGTCTTTCCATGTCCCTCTGCATGACAATAGACTTCCTCCCCTCTCCCATTCCACAGGCCCACCCACCCGGGACAGAGGATGCAAGATGAGAATCTCTGCTATTGTGTGGGGAGACTCAGTTTCCCGTGTTTCCCCCATGGACACATGTTCTTCAGCTGGGTCTGATTTTCTCCAGACAAGCTGTCTTGGGAAGGATTTGGCCAGCCCTAAGAACCTGAAGGGAAAGGGCGGAGGCGGGTTCTCTCTCTGCCCCCGACAGCCCCGAGCTGGGTCGCTCCCTCAGACCTGGCCAGGGGCAGCCCAACCCCCGGCGCCCTTCCCCGGGGCATCCAAGGGCAGGCTCGGCGCCAGCCCCACCCCGCTCGCCACTGCCCGACCATCGTCCTCCCTCAGGGGGCCTGGGCAGGACAGGGACCCGGCTGTGGGAGGCCTCCAGATCTCAGGCCTGGCACACCGTTTACCAGGCTGCTTCCTCCTCTGACGGGGGCCCAGCACACGCCCCAGGAGACTTGGCAGCCGCCCCCAGGGCTCTATCCTCTGGAACTCGTCCCCTTGGAAGGGGCCTGGCCCAGGTGCCAGGTTCGGATGGTCGGCCAGCCTCCTTTGGAGAAAGCAGGCAAGCCGAGCCAGGCTTGCAGTGGCCCTGGCGTGACACCTGCCACCTCAGGCAGAGGGCCTCCCGCGTGCCCTCCATGGCGGGTTTCTCCCCGGAGCCGTGGCCTGGGCACTAGGAAGGCCGGGCCTCCCCGACTCCCGGGAGGAGGGGCTAGCCCACTTGCGCCCTGGCCCCCAAACCCTCTGGTGCCATCTGCCTGTCTCGGCACTTCTGACTCCACAGAGCCTTTCCTACATCTGGGCTGCCTGCCGTGGCAAAGTGCAGGCGTGGGGTGAGGCCATGGCTTTGTCTTTCCAGGAAAAAATGAGCCCCTGGCCGAAGCAGCAGGCCCAGGCAGAGCCTTGAGCTTGAAGCCCAGTAGGTCTGTGGCCCTCAGGGCCAGAGCAATGCTTTCAAGGCAGGGAAGCGGCCTGCAAGCTGAGTGGGAGTGGGGGAGGGGAGGGAGACAGCTGAAGCTGAGTCCAGAAGGGCGGCGATGGAAGAGCTGCAGCTGGGTCAGAGCCTGGAGGGAGGGCGGGGCCTTCACTGAGGACCCCCCCGCCCCCCGAGGCCAGCCCTAGGCCCCGGCGGTCGCGCATGCGCCCTTGGCCTGTGCGGTGTGTGGGGGCTTGAACCCAAGCCCGCAGGGCTCCCGGAGCGGCCAGAGAAAGAAGGGCCCATGGAGAGGTAGGCGAGGTGGGCAGGGGGCGCCACCTTACTCTCCTCAGCTCCCTGAGGGAGAGAGAGAGAGACAGAGACAGAGAGAGAGATCCCTGACCTCTGAGTCTCTGCCTCCACCGCTGGCTGGTGCCAACTCACGCGCCATCCCACTTCCAGCCATCACCCCCACACCTGCCCCGGGGCCAGCCCCACCACAGAGAGGCCGGTTGGTTCCTGCTCACCTCTGTGCCGTCCCTTCCCGACCTGACCCCAGAGCAGGGGATAAGCTTCAGACAAGTCTTTCCATGTCCCTCTGCATGACAATAGACTTCCTCCCCTCTCCCATTCCACAGGCCCACCCATCCGGGACATCCACCTTTGTCATTAGCTCAGGAGAGGATGCAAGATGAGAATCTCTGCTATTGTGTGGGGAGACTCAGTTTCCCGGGTTTCCCCCATGGACACATGTTCTTCAGCTGGGTCTGATTTTCTCCAGACAAGCTGTCTTGGGAAGGATTTGGCCAGCCCTAAGAACCTGAAGGGAAAGGGCGGAGGGGGGTTCTCTCTCTGCCCCCGACAGCCCCGAGCTGGGTCGGTCCCTCAGACCTGGCCAGGGGCAGCCCATCCCCCGGCGCCCTTCCCCGGGGCATCCAAGGGCAGGCTCGGCTCGGCGCCAGCCCCACCCCGCTCGCCACTGCCCGACCATCGTCCTCCCTCGGGGGGCCTGGGCAGGACAGGGACCCGGCTGTGGGAGGCCTCCAGATCTCAGGCCTGGCACACCGTTTACCAGGCTGCTTCCTCCTCTGACGGGGGCCCAGCACACGCCCCAAGAGACTTGGCAGCCGCCCCCAGGGCTCTATCCTCTGGAACTCGTCCCCTTGGAAGGGGCCTGGCCCAGGTGCCAGGTTCGGCTGGTCGGCCAGCCTCCTTTGGAGAAAGCAGGCAAGCCGAGCCAGGCTTGCAGTGGCCCTGGCGTGACACCTGCCACCTCAGGCAGAGGGCCTCCCGCGTGCCCTCCATGGCGGGTTTCTCCCCGGAGCCGTGGCCTGGGCACTAGGAAGGCCGGGCCTCCCCGACTCCCGGGAGGAGGGGCTAGCCCAGTTGCGCCCTGACCCCCAAACCCTCTGGTGCCATCTGCCTGTCTCGGCACTTCTGACTCCACAGAGCCTTTCCTACATCTGGGCTGCCTGCCGTGGCAAAGTGCAGGCGTGGGGTGAGGCCATGGCTTTGTCTTTCCAGGAAAAAATGAGCCCCTGGCCGAAGCAGCAGGCCCAGGCAGAGCCTTGAGCTTGAAGCCCAGTAGGTCTGTGGCCCTCAGGGCCAGAGCAATGCTTTCAAGGCAGGGAAGCGGCCTGCAAGCTGAGTGGGAGTGGGGGAGGGGAGGGAGACAGCTGAAGCCGAGTCCAGAAGGGCGGCGATGGAAGAGCTGCAGCTGGGTCAGAGCCTGGAGGGAGGGCGGGGCCTTCACTGAGGGCCCCCCCGCCGCCCGAGGCCAGCCCTAGGCCCCGGCGGTCGCGCATGCGCCCTTGGCCTGTGCGGTGTGTGGGGGCTTGAACCCAAGCCCGCAGGGCTCCCGGAGCGGCCAGAGAAAGAAGGGCCCATGGAGAGGTAGGCGAGGTGGGCAGGGGGCGCCACCTTACTCTCCTCAGCTCCCTGAGGGAGAGAGAGAGAGACAGAGACAGAGAGAGAGATCCCTGACCTCTGAGTCTCTGCCTCCACCGCTGGCTGGTGCCAACTCACGCGCCATCCCACTTCCAGCCATCACCCCCACGCCTGCCCCGGGGCCAGCCCCACCACAGAGAGGCCGGTTGGTTCCTGCTCACCTCTGTGCCGTCCCTTCCCGACCTGACCCCAGAGCAGGGGATAAGCTTCAGACAAGTCTTTCCATGTCCCTCTGCATGACAATAGACTTCCTCCCCTCTCCCATTCCACAGGCCCACCCACCCGGGACAGAGGATGCAAGATGAGAATCTCTGCTATTGTGTGGGGAGACTCAGTTTCCCGTGTTTCCCCCATGGACACATGTTCTTCAGCTGGGTCTGATTTTCTCCAGACAAGCTGTCTTGGGAAGGATTTGGCCAGCCCTAAGAACCTGAAGGGAAAGGGCGGAGGCGGGTTCTCTCTCTGCCCCCGACAGCCCCGAGCTGGGTCGCTCCCTCAGACCTGGCCAGGGGCAGCCCATCCCCCGGCGCCCTTCCCCGGGGCATCCAAGGGCAGGCTCGGCGCCAGCCCCACCCCGCTCGCCACTGCCCGACCATCGTCCTCCCTCAGGGGGCCTGGGCAGGACAGGGACCCGGCTGTGGGAGGCCTCCAGATCTCAGGCCTGGCACACCGTTTACCAGGCTGCTTCCTCCTCTGACGGGGGCCCAGCACACGCCCCAGGAGACTTGGCAGCCGCCCCCAGGGCTCTATCCTCTGGAACTCGTCCCCTTGGAAGGGGCCTGGCCCAGGTGCCAGGTTCGGATGGTCGGCCAGCCTCCTTTGGAGAAAGCAGGCAAGCCGAGCCAGGCTTGCAGTGGCCCTGGCGTGACACCTGCCACCTCAGGCAGAGGGCCTCCCGCGTGCCCTCCATGGCGGGTTTCTCCCCGGAGCCGTGGCCTGGGCACTAGGAAGGCCGGGCCTCCCCGACTCCCGGGAGGAGGGGCTAGCCCAGTTGCGCCCTGGCCCCCAAACCCTCTGGTGCCATCTGCCTGTCTCGGCACTTCTGACTCCACAGAGCCTTTCCTACATCTGGGCTGCCTGCCGTGGCAAAGTGCAGGCGTGGGGTGAGGCCATGGCTTTGTCTTTCCAGGAAAAAATGAGCCCCTGGCCGAAGCAGCAGGCCCAGGCAGAGCCTTGAGCTTGAAGCCCAGTAGGTCTGTGGCCCTCAGGGCCAGAGCAATGCTTTCAAGGCAGGGAAGCGGCCTGCAAGCTGAGTGGGAGTGGGGGAGGGGAGGGAGACAGCTGAAGCCGAGTCCAGAAGGGCGGCGATGGAAGAGCTGCAGCTGGGTCAGAGCCTGGAGGGAGGGCGGGGCCTTCACTGAGGACCCCCCCGCCCCCCGAGGCCAGCCCTAGGCCCCGGCGGTCGCGCATGCGCCCTTGGCCTGTGCGGTGTGTGGGGGCTTGAACCCAAGCCCGCAGGGCTCCCGGAGCGGCCAGAGAAAGAAGGGCCCATGGAGAGGTAGGCGAGGTGGGCAGGGGGCGCCACCTTACTCTCCTCAGCTCCCTGAGGGAGAGAGAGAGAGACAGAGACAGAGAGAGAGATCCCTGACCTCTGAGTCTCTGCCTCCACCGCTGGCTGGTGCCAACTCACGCGCCATCCCACTTCCAGCCATCACCCCCACGCCTGCCCCGGGGCCAGCCCCACCACAGAGAGGCCGGTTGGTTCCTGCTCACCTCTGTGCCGTCCCTTCCCGACCTGACCCCAGAGCAGGGGATAAGCTTCAGACAAGTCTTTCCATGTCCCTCTGCATGACAATAGACTTCCTCCCCTCTCCCATTCCACAGGCCCACCCACCCGGGACAGAGGATGCAAGATGAGAATCTCTGCTATTGTGTGGGGAGACTCAGTTTCCCGTGTTTCCCCCATGGACACATGTTCTTCAGCTGGGTCTGATTTTCTCCAGACAAGCTGTCTTGGGAAGGATTTGGCCAGCCCTAAGAACCTGAAGGGAAAGGGCGGAGGCGGGTTCTCTCTCTGCCCCCGACAGCCCCGAGCTGGGTCGCTCCCTCAGACCTGGCCAGGGGCAGCCCATCCCCCGGCGCCCTTCCCCGGGGCATCCAAGGGCAGGCTCGGCGCCAGCCCCACCCCGCTCGCCACTGCCCGACCATCGTCCTCCCTCAGGGGGCCTGGGCAGGACAGGGACCCGGCTGTGGGAGGCCTCCAGATCTCAGGCCTGGCACACCGTTTACCAGGCTGCTTCCTCCTCTGACGGGGGCCCAGCACACGCCCCAGGAGACTTGGCAGCCGCCCCCAGGGCTCTATCCTCTGGAACTCGTCCCCTTGGAAGGGGCCTGGCCCAGGTGCCAGGTTCGGATGGTCGGCCAGCCTCCTTTGGAGAAAGCAGGCAAGCCGAGCCAGGCTTGCAGTGGCCCTGGCGTGACACCTGCCACCTCAGGCAGAGGGCCTCCCGCGTGCCCTCCATGGCGGGTTTCTCCCCGGAGCCGTGGCCTGGGCACTAGGAAGGCCGGGCCTCCCCGACTCCCGGGAGGAGGGGCTAGCCCAGTTGCGCCCTGGCCCCCAAACCCTCTGGTGCCATCTGCCTGTCTCGGCACTTCTGACTCCACAGAGCCTTTCCTACATCTGGGCTGCCTGCCGTGGCAAAGTGCAGGCGTGGGGTGAGGCCATGGCTTTGTCTTTCCAGGAAAAAATGAGCCCCTGGCCGAAGCAGCAGGCCCAGGCAGAGCCTTGAGCTTGAAGCCCAGTAGGTCTGTGGCCCTCAGGGCCAGAGCAATGCTTTCAAGGCAGGGAAGCGGCCTGCAAGCTGAGTGGGAGTGGGGGAGGGGAGGGAGACAGCTGAAGCCGAGTCCAGAAGGGCGGCGATGGAAGAGCTGCAGCTGGGTCAGAGCCTGGAGGGAGGGCGGGGCCTTCACTGAGGACCCCCCCGCCCCCCGAGGCCAGCCCTAGGCCCCGGCGGTCGCGCATGCGCCCTTGGCCTGTGCGGTGTGTGGGGGCTTGAACCCAAGCCCGCAGGGCTCCCAGAGCGGCCAGAGAAAGAAGGGCCCATGGAGAGGTAGGCGAGGTGGGCAGGGGGCGCCACCTTACTCTCCTCAGCTCCCTGAGGGAGAGAGAGAGAGACAGAGACAGAGAGAGAGATCCCTGACCTCTGAGTCTCTGCCTCCACCGCTGGCTGGTGCCAACTCACGCGCCATCCCACTTCCAGCCATCACCCCCACGCCTGCCCCGGGGCCAGCCCCACCACAGAGAGGCCGGTTGGTTCCTGCTCACCTCTGTGCCGTCCCTTCCCGACCTGACCCCAGTGCAGGGGATAAGCTTCAGACAAGTCTTTCCATGTCCCTCTGCATGACAATAGACTTCCTCCCCTCTCCCATTCCACAGGCCCACCCACCCGGGACAGAGGATGCAAGATGAGAATCTCTGCTATTGTGTGGGGAGACTCAGTTTCCCGTGTTTCCCCCATGGACACATGTTCTTCAGCTGGGTCTGATTTTCTCCAGACAAGCTGTCTTGGGAAGGATTTGGCCAGCCCTAAGAACCTGAAGGGAAAGGGCGGAGGGGGGTTCTCTCTCTGCCCCCGACAGCCCCGAGCTGGGTCGGTCCCTCAGACCTGGCCAGGGGCAGCCCATCCCCCGGCGCCCTTCCCCGGGGCATCCAAGGGCAGGCTCGGCGCCAGCCCCACCCCGCTCGCCACTGCCCGACCATCGTCCTCCCTCGGGGGGCCTGGGCAGGACAGGGACCCGGCTGTGGGAGGCCTCCAGATCTCAGGCCTGGCACACCGTTTACCAGGCTGCTTCCTCCTCTGACGGGGGCCCAGCACACGCCCCAGGAGACTTGGCAGCCGCCCCCAGGGCTCTATCCTCTGGAACTCGTCCCCTTGGAAGGGGCCTGGCCCAGGTGCCAGGTTCGGATGGTCGGCCAGCCTCCTTTGGAGAAAGCAGGCAAGCCGAGCCAGGCTTGCAGTGGCCCTGGCGTGAAACCTGCCACCTCAGGCAGAGGGCCTCCCGCGTGCCCTCCATGGCGGGTTTCTCCCCGGAGCCGTGGCCTGGGCACTAGGAAGGCCGGGCCTCCCCGACTCCCGGGAGGAGGGGCTAGCCCAGTTGCGCCCTGGCCCCCAAACCCTCTGGTGCCATCTGCCTGTCTCGGCACTTCTGACTCCACAGAGCCTTTCCTACATCTGGGCTGCCTGCCGTGGCAAAGTGCAGGCGTGGGGTGAGGCCATGGCTTTGTCTTTCCAGGAAAAAATGAGCCCCTGGCCGAAGCAGCAGGCCCAGGCAGAGCCTTGAGCTTGAAGCCCAGTAGGTCTGTGGCCCTCAGGGCCAGAGCAATGCTTTGAAGGCAGGGAAGCGGCCTGCAAGCTGAGTGGGAGTGGGGGAGGGGAGGGAGACAGCTGAAGCCGAGTCCAGAAGGGCGGCGATGGAAGAGCTGCAGCTGGGTCAGAGCCTGGAGGGAGGGCGGGGCCTTCACTGAGGACCCCCCCGCCCCCCGAGGCCAGCCCTAGGCCCCGGCGGTCGCGCATGCGCCCTTGGCCTGTGCGGTGTGTGGGGGCTTGAACCCAAGCCCGCAGGGCTCCCAGAGCGGCCAGAGAAAGAAGGGCCCATGGAGAGGTAGGCGAGGTGGGCAGGGGGCGCCACCTTACTCTCCTCAGCTCCCTGAGGGAGAGAGAGAGAGACAGAGACAGAGAGAGAGATCCCTGACCTCTGAGTCTCTGCCTCCACCGCTGGCTGGTGCCAACTCACGCGCCATCCCACTTCCAGCCATCACCCCCACGCCTGCCCCGGGGCCAGCCCCACCACAGAGAGGCCGGTTGGTTCCTGCTCACCTCTGTGCCGTCCCTTCCCGACCTGACCCCAGTGCAGGGGATAAGCTTCAGACAAGTCTTTCCATGTCCCTCTGCATGACAATAGACTTCCTCCCCTCTCCCATTCCACAGGCCCACCCACCCGGGACAGAGGATGCAAGATGAGAATCTCTGCTATTGTGTGGGGAGACTCAGTTTCCCGGGTTTCCCCCATGGACACATGTTCTTCAGCTGGGTCTGATTTTCTCCAGACAAGCTGTCTTGGGAAGGATTTGGCCAGCCCTAAGAACCTGAAGGGAAAGGGCGGAGGGGGGTTCTCTCTCTGCCCCCGACAGCCCCGAGCTGGGTCGGTCCCTCAGACCTGGCCAGGGGCAGCCCATCCCCCGGCGCCCTTCCCCGGGGCATCCAAGGGCAGGCTCGGCGCCAGCCCCACCCCGCTCGCCACTGCCCGACCATCGTCCTCCCTCGGGGGGCCTGGGCAGGACAGGGACCCGGCTGTGGGAGGCCTCCAGATCTCAGGCCTGGCACACCGTTTACCAGGCTGCTTCCTCCTCTGACGGGGGCCCAGCACACGCCCCAGGAGACTTGGCAGCCGCCCCCAGGGCTCTATCCTCTGGAACTCGTCCCCTTGGAAGGGGCCTGGCCCAGGTGCCAGGTTCGGATGGTCGGCCAGCCTCCTTTGGAGAAAGCAGGCAAGCCGAGCCAGGCTTGCAGTGGCCCTGGCGTGACACCTGCCACCTCAGGCAGAGGGCCTCCCGCGTGCCCTCCATGGCGGGTTTCTCCCCGGAGCCGTGGCCTGGGCACTAGGAAGGCCGGGCCTCCCCGACTCCCGGGAGGAGGGGCTAGCCCAGTTGCGCCCTGGCCCCCAAACCCTCTGGTGCCATCTGCCTGTCTCGGCACTTCTGACTCCACAGAGCCTTTCCTACATCTGGGCTGCCTGCCGTGGCAAAGTGCAGGCGTGGGGTGAGGCCATGGCTTTGTCTTTCCAGGAAAAAATGAGCCCCTGGCCGAAGCAGCAGGCCCAGGCAGAGCCTTGAGCTTGAAGCCCAGTAGGTCTGTGGCCCTCAGGGCCAGAGCAATGCTTTCAAGGCAGGGAAGCGGCCTGCAAGCTGAGTGGGAGTGGGGGAGGGGAGGGAGACAGCTGAAGCCGAGTCCAGAAGGGCGGCGATGGAAGAGCTGCAGCTGGGTCAGAGCCTGGAGGGAGGGCGGGGCCTTCACTGAGGACCCCCCCGCCCCCCGAGGCCAGCCCTAGGCCCCGGCGGTCGCGCATGCGCCCTTGGCCTGTGCGGTGTGTGGGGGCTTGAACCCAAGCCCGCAGGGCTCCCGGAGCGGCCAGAGAAAGAAGGGCCCATGGAGAGGTAGGCGAGGTGGGCAGGGGGCGCCACCTTACTCTCCTCAGCTCCCTGAGGGAGAGAGAGAGAGACAGAGACAGAGAGAGAGATCCCTGACCTCTGAGTCTCTGCCTCCACCGCTGGCTGGTGCCAACTCACGCGCCATCCCACTTCCAGCCATCACCCCCACACCTGCCCCGGGGCCAGCCCCACCACAGAGAGGCCGGTTGGTTCCTGCTCACCTCTGTGCCGTCCCTTCCCGACCTGACCCCAGAGCAGGGGATAAGCTTCAGACAAGTCTTTCCATGTCCCTCTGCATGACAATAGACTTCCTCCCCTCTCCCATTCCACAGGCCCACCCATCCGGGACATCCACCTTTGTCATTAGCTCAGGAGAGGATGCAAGATGAGAATCTCTGCTATTGTGTGGGGAGACTCAGTTTCCCGGGTTTCCCCCATGGACACATGTTCTTCAGCTGGGTCTGATTTTCTCCAGACAAGCTGTCTTGGGATGGATTTGGCCAGCCCTAAGAACCTGAAGGGAAAGGGCGGAGGGGGGTTCTCTCTCTGCCCCCGACAGCCCCGAGCTGGGTCGGTCCCTCAGACCTGGCCAGGGGCAGCCCATCCCCCGGCGCCCTTCCCCGGGGCATCCAAGGGCAGGCTCGGCTCGGCGCCAGCCCCACCCCGCTCGCCACTGCCCGACCATCGTCCTCCCTCGGGGGGCCTGGGCAGGACAGGGACCCGGCTGTGGGAGGCCTCCAGATCTCAGGCCTGGCACACCGTTTACCAGGCTGCTTCCTCCTCTGACGGGGGCCCAGCACACGCCCCAGGAGACTTGGCAGCCGCCCCCAGGGCTCTATCCTCTGGAACTCGTCCCCTTGGAAGGGGCCTGGCCCAGGTGCCAGGTTCGGCTGGTCGGCCAGCCTCCTTTGGAGAAAGCAGGCAAGCCGAGCCAGGCTTGCAGTGGCCCTGGCGTGACACCTGCCACCTCAGGCAGAGGGCCTCCCGCGTGCCCTCCATGGCGGGTTTCTCCCCGGAGCCGTGGCCTGGGCACTAGGAAGGCCGGGCCTCCCCGACTCCCGGGAGGAGGGGCTAGCCCAGTTGCGCCCTGACCCCCAAACCCTCTGGTGCCATCTGCCTGTCTCGGCACTTCTGACTCCACAGAGCCTTTCCTACATCTGGGCTGCCTGCCGTGGCAAAGTGCAGGCGTGGGGTGAGGCCATGGCTTTGTCTTTCCAGGAAAAAATGAGCCCCTGGCCGAAGCAGCAGGCCCAGGCAGAGCCTTGAGCTTGAAGCCCAGTAGGTCTGTGGCCCTCAGGGCCAGAGCAATGCTTTGAAGGCAGGGAAGCGGCCTGCAAGCTGAGTGGGAGTGGGGGAGGGGAGGGAGACAGCTGAAGCCGAGTCCAGAAGGGCGGCGATGGAAGAGCTGCAGCTGGGTCAGAGCCTGGAGGGAGGGCGGGGCCTTCACTGAGGGCCCCCCCGCCGCCCGAGGCCAGCCCTAGGCCCCGGCGGTCGCGCATGCGCCCTTGGCCTGTGCGGTGTGTGGGGGCTTGAACCCAAGCCCGCAGGGCTCCCGGAGCGGCCAGAGAAAGAAGGGCCCATGGAGAGGTAGGCGAGGTGGGCAGGGGGCGCCACCTTACTCTCCTCAGCTCCCTGAGGGAGAGAGAGAGAGACAGAGACAGAGAGAGAGATCCCTGACCTCTGAGTCTCTGCCTCCACCGCTGGCTGGTGCCAACTCACGCGCCATCCCACTTCCAGCCATCACCCCCACGCCTGCCCCGGGGCCAGCCCCACCACAGAGAGGCCGGTTGGTTCCTGCTCACCTCTGTGCCGTCCCTTCCCGACCTGACCCCAGTGCAGGGGATAAGCTTCAGACAAGTCTTTCCATGTCCCTCTGCATGACAATAGACTTCCTCCCCTCTCCCATTCCACAGGCCCACCCACCCGGGACAGAGGATGCAAGATGAGAATCTCTGCTATTGTGTGGGGAGACTCAGTTTCCCGTGTTTCCCCCATGGACACATGTTCTTCAGCTGGGTCTGATTTTCTCCAGACAAGCTGTCTTGGGAAGGATTTGGCCAGCCCTAAGAACCTGAAGGGAAAGGGCGGAGGCGGGTTCTCTCTCTGCCCCCGACAGCCCCGAGCTGGGTCGGTCCCTCAGACCTGGCCAGGGGCAGCCCATCCCCCGGCGCCCTTCCCCGGGGCATCCAAGGGCAGGCTCGGCGCCAGCCCCACCCCGCTCGCCACTGCCCGACCATCGTCCTCCCTCGGGGGGCCTGGGCAGGACAGGGACCCGGCTGTGGGAGGCCTCCAGATCTCAGGCCTGGCACACCGTTTACCAGGCTGCTTCCTCCTCTGACGGGGGCCCAGCACACGCCCCAGGAGACTTGGCAGCCGCCCCCAGGGCTCTATCCTCTGGAACTCGTCCCCTTGGAAGGGGCCTGGCCCAGGTGCCAGGTTCGGATGGTCGGCCAGCCTCCTTTGGAGAAAGCAGGCAAGCCGAGCCAGGCTTGCAGTGGCCCTGGCGTGACACCTGCCACCTCAGGCAGAGGGCCTCCCGCGTGCCCTCCATGGCGGGTTTCTCCCCGGAGCCGTGGCCTGGGCACTAGGAAGGCCGGGCCTCCCCGACTCCCGGGAGGAGGGGCTAGCCCAGTTGCGCCCTGGCCCCCAAACCCTCTGGTGCCATCTGCCTGTCTCGGCACTTCTGACTCCACAGAGCCTTTCCTACATCTGGGCTGCCTGCCGTGGCAAAGTGCAGGCGTGGGGTGAGGCCATGGCTTTGTCTTTCCAGGAAAAAATGAGCCCCTGGCCGAAGCAGCAGGCCCAGGCAGAGCCTTGAGCTTGAAGCCCAGTAGGTCTGTGGCCCTCAGGGCCAGAGCAATGCTTTGAAGGCAGGGAAGCGGCCTGCAAGCTGAGTGGGAGTGGGGGAGGGGAGGGAGACAGCTGAAGCCGAGTCCAGAAGGGCGGCGATGGAAGAGCTGCAGCTGGGTCAGAGCCTGGAGGGAGGGCGGGGCCTTCACTGAGGACCCCCCCGCCCCCCGAGGCCAGCCCTAGGCCCCGGCGGTCGCGCATGCGCCCTTGGCCTGTGCGGTGTGTGGGGGCTTGAACCCAAGCCCGCAGGGCTCCCGGAGCGGCCAGAGAAAGAAGGGCCCATGGAGAGGTAGGCGAGGTGGGCAGGGGGCGCCACCTTACTCTCCTCAGCTCCCTGAGGGAGAGAGAGAGAGACAGAGACAGAGAGAGAGATCCCTGACCTCTGAGTCTCTGCCTCCACCGCTGGCTGGTGCCAACTCACGCGCCATCCCACTTCCAGCCATCACCCCCACACCTGCCCCGGGGCCAGCCCCACCACAGAGAGGCCGGTTGGTTCCTGCTCACCTCTGTGCCGTCCCTTCCCGACCTGACCCCAGAGCAGGGGATAAGCTTCAGACAAGTCTTTCCATGTCCCTCTGCATGACAATAGACTTCCTCCCCTCTCCCATTCCACAGGCCCACCCATCCGGGACATCCACCTTTGTCATTAGCTCAGGAGAGGATGCAAGATGAGAATCTCTGCTATTGTGTGGGGAGACTCAGTTTCCCGGGTTTCCCCCATGGACACATGTTCTTCAGCTGGGTCTGATTTTCTCCAGACAAGCTGTCTTGGGAAGGATTTGGCCAGCCCTAAGAACCTGAAGGGAAAGGGCGGAGGGGGGTTCTCTCTCTGCCCCCGACAGCCCCGAGCTGGGTCGGTCCCTCAGACCTGGCCAGGGGCAGCCCATCCCCCGGCGCCCTTCCCCGGGGCATCCAAGGGCAGGCTCGGCTCGGCGCCAGCCCCACCCCGCTCGCCACTGCCCGACCATCGTCCTCCCTCGGGGGGCCTGGGCAGGACAGGGACCCGGCTGTGGGAGGCCTCCAGATCTCAGGCCTGGCACACCGTTTACCAGGCTGCTTCCTCCTCTGACGGGGGCCCAGCACACGCCCCAGGAGACTTGGCAGCCGCCCCCAGGGCTCTATCCTCTGGAACTCGTCCCCTTGGAAGGGGCCTGGCCCAGGTGCCAGGTTCGGCTGGTCGGCCAGCCTCCTTTGGAGAAAGCAGGCAAGCCGAGCCAGGCTTGCAGTGGCCCTGGCGTGACACCTGCCACCTCAGGCAGAGGGCCTCCCGCGTGCCCTCCATGGCGGGTTTCTCCCCGGAGCCGTGGCCTGGGCACTAGGAAGGCCGGGCCTCCCCGACTCCCGGGAGGAGGGGCTAGCCCAGTTGCGCCCTGACCCCCAAACCCTCTGGTGCCATCTGCCTGTCTCGGCACTTCTGACTCCACAGAGCCTTTCCTACATCTGGGCTGCCTGCCGTGGCAAAGTGCAGGCGTGGGGTGAGGCCATGGCTTTGTCTTTCCAGGAAAAAATGAGCCCCTGGCCGAAGCAGCAGGCCCAGGCAGAGCCTTGAGCTTGAAGCCCAGTAGGTCTGTGGCCCTCAGGGCCAGAGCAATGCTTTGAAGGCAGGGAAGCGGCCTGCAAGCTGAGTGGGAGTGGGGGAGGGGAGGGAGACAGCTGAAGCCGAGTCCAGAAGGGCGGCGATGGAAGAGCTGCAGCTGGGTCAGAGCCTGGAGGGAGGGCGGGGCCTTCACTGAGGACCCCCCCGCCCCCCGAGGCCAGCCCTAGGCCCCGGCGGTCGCGCATGCGCCCTTGGCCTGTGCGGTGTGTGGGGGCTTGAACCCAAGCCCGCAGGGCTCCCGGAGCGGCCAGAGAAAGAAGGGCCCATGGAGAGGTAGGCGAGGTGGGCAGGGGGCGCC
This sequence comes from Diceros bicornis minor, assembly GCF_020826845.1. Classification (NCBI taxonomy): domain Eukaryota; kingdom Metazoa; phylum Chordata; class Mammalia; order Perissodactyla; family Rhinocerotidae; genus Diceros; species Diceros bicornis. The sequence continues at coordinate 146,617 of NW_026691327.1, forward strand.
ACCTTACTCTCCTCAGCTCCCTGAGGGAGAGAGAGAGAGACAGAGACAGAGAGAGAGATCCCTGACCTCTGAGTCTCTGCCTCCACCGCTGGCTGGTGCCAACTCACGCGCCATCCCACTTCCAGCCATCACCCCCACACCTGCCCCGGGGCCAGCCCCACCACAGAGAGGCCGGTTGGTTCCTGCTCACCTCTGTGCCGTCCCTTCCCGACCTGACCCCAGAGCAGGGGATAAGCTTCAGACAAGTCTTTCCATGTCCCTCTGCATGACAATAGACTTCCTCCCCTCTCCCATTCCACAGGCCCACCCATCCGGGACATCCACCTTTGTCATTAGCTCAGGAGAGGATGCAAGATGAGAATCTCTGCTATTGTGTGGGGAGACTCAGTTTCCCGGGTTTCCCCCATGGACACATGTTCTTCAGCTGGGTCTGATTTTCTCCAGACAAGCTGTCTTGGGAAGGATTTGGCCAGCCCTAAGAACCTGAAGGGAAAGGGCGGAGGGGGGTTCTCTCTCTGCCCCCGACAGCCCCGAGCTGGGTCGGTCCCTCAGACCTGGCCAGGGGCAGCCCATCCCCCGGCGCCCTTCCCCGGGGCATCCAAGGGCAGGCTCGGCTCGGCACCAGCCCCACCCCGCTCGCCACTGCCCGACCATCGTCCTCCCTCGGGGGGCCTGGGCAGGACAGGGACCCGGCTGTGGGAGGCCTCCAGATCTCAGGCCTGGCACACCGTTTACCAGGCTGCTTCCTCCTCTGACGGGGGCCCAGCACACGCCCCAGGAGACTTGGCAGCCGCCCCCAGGGCTCTATCCTCTGGAACTCGTCCCCTTGGAAGGGGCCTGGCCCAGGTGCCAGGTTCGGCTGGTCGGCCAGCCTCCTTTGGAGAAAGCAGGCAAGCCGAGCCAGGCTTGCAGTGGCCCTGGCGTGACACCTGCCACCTCAGGCAGAGGGCCTCCCGCGTGCCCTCCATGGCGGGTTTCTCCCCGGAGCCGTGGCCTGGGCACTAGGAAGGCCGGGCCTCCCCGACTCCCGGGAGGAGGGGCTAGCCCAGTTGCGCCCTGACCCCCAAACTCTCTGGTGCCATCTGCCTGTCTCGGCACTTCTGACTCCACAGAGCCTTTCCTACATCTGGGCTGCCTGCCGTGGCAAAGTGCAGGCGTGGGGTGAGGCCATGGCTTTGTCTTTCCAGGAAAAAATGAGCCCCTGGCCGAAGCAGCAGGCCCAGGCAGAGCCTTGAGCTTGAAGCCCAGTAGGTCTGTGGCCCTCAGGGCCAGAGCAATGCTTTGAAGGCAGGGAAGCGGCCTGCAAGCTGAGTGGGAGTGGGGGAGGGGAGGGAGACAGCTGAAGCCGAGTCCAGAAGGGCGGCGATGGAAGAGCTGCAGCTGGGTCAGAGCCTGGAGGGAGGGCGGGGCCTTCACTGAGGGCCCCCCCGCCGCCCGAGGCCAGCCCTAGGCCCCGGCGGTCGCGCATGCGCCCTTGGCCTGTGCGGTGTGTGGGGGCTTGAACCCAAGCCCGCAGGGCTCCCGGAGCGGCCAGAGAAAGAAGGGCCCATGGAGAGGTAGGCGAGGTGGGCAGGGGGCGCCACCTTACTCTCCTCAGCTCCCTGAGGGAGAGAGAGAGAGACAGAGACAGAGAGAGAGATCCCTGACCTCTGAGTCTCTGCCTCCACCGCTGGCTGGTGCCAACTCACGCGCCATCCCACTTCCAGCCATCACCCCCACGCCTGCCCCGGGGCCAGCCCCACCACAGAGAGGCCGGTTGGTTCCTGCTCACCTCTGTGCCGTCCCTTCCCGACCTGACCCCAGTGCAGGGGATAAGCTTCAGACAAGTCTTTCCATGTCCCTCTGCATGACAATAGACTTCCTCCCCTCTCCCATTCCACAGGCCCACCCACCCGGGACAGAGGATGCAAGATGAGAATCTCTGCTATTGTGTGGGGAGACTCAGTTTCCCGTGTTTCCCCCATGGACACATGTTCTTCAGCTGGGTCTGATTTTCTCCAGACAAGCTGTCTTGGGAAGGATTTGGCCAGCCCTAAGAACCTGAAGGGAAAGGGCGGAGGCGGGTTCTCTCTCTGCCCCCGACAGCCCCGAGCTGGGTCGGTCCCTCAGACCTGGCCAGGGGCAGCCCATCCCCCGGCGCCCTTCCCCGGGGCATCCAAGGGCAGGCTCGGCGCCAGCCCCACCCCGCTCGCCACTGCCCGACCATCGTCCTCCCTCGGGGGGCCTGGGCAGGACAGGGACCCGGCTGTGGGAGGCCTCCAGCTCTCAGGCCTGGCACACCGTTTACCAGGCTGCTTCCTCCTCTGACGGGGGCCCAGCACACGCCCCAGGAGACTTGGCAGCCGCCCCCAGGGCTCTATCCTCTGGAACTCGTCCCCTTGGAAGGGGCCTGGCCCAGGTGCCAGGTTCGGATGGTCGGCCAGCCTCCTTTGGAGAAAGCAGGCAAGCCGAGCCAGGCTTGCAGTGGCCCTGGCGTGACACCTGCCACCTCAGGCAGAGGGCCTCCCGCGTGCCCTCCATGGCGGGTTTCTCCCCGGAGCCGTGGCCTGGGCACTAGGAAGGCCGGGCCTCCCCGACTCCCGGGAGGAGGGGCTAGCCCAGTTGCGCCCTGGCCCCCAAACCCTCTGGTGCCATCTGCCTGTCTCGGCACTTCTGACTCCACAGAGCCTTTCCTACATCTGGGCTGCCTGCCGTGGCAAAGTGCAGGCGTGGGGTGAGGCCATGGCTTTGTCTTTCCAGGAAAAAATGAGCCCCTGGCCGAAGCAGCAGGCCCAGGCAGAGCCTTGAGCTTGAAGCCCAGTAGGTCTGTGGCCCTCAGGGCCAGAGCAATGCTTTCAAGGCAGGGAAGCGGCCTGCAAGCTGAGTGGGAGTGGGGGAGGGGAGGGAGACAGCTGAAGCCGAGTCCAGAAGGGCGGCGATGGAAGAGCTGCAGCTGGGTCAGAGCCTGGAGGGAGGGCGGGGCCTTCACTGAGGACCCCCCCGCCCCCCGAGGCCAGCCCTAGGCCCCGGCGGTCGCGCATGCGCCCTTGGCCTGTGCGGTGTGTGGGGGCTTGAACCCAAGCCCGCAGGGCTCCCGGAGCGGCCAGAGAAAGAAGGGCCCATGGAGAGGTAGGCGAGGTGGGCAGGGGGCGCCACCTTACTCTCCTCAGCTCCCTGAGGGAGAGAGAGAGAGACAGAGACAGAGAGAGAGATCCCTGACCTCTGAGTCTCTGCCTCCACCGCTGGCTGGTGCCAACTCACGCGCCATCCCACTTCCAGCCATCACCCCCACACCTGCCCCGGGGCCAGCCCCACCACAGAGAGGCCGGTTGGTTCCTGCTCACCTCTGTGCCGTCCCTTCCCGACCTGACCCCAGAGCAGGGGATAAGCTTCAGACAAGTCTTTCCATGTCCCTCTGCATGACAATAGACTTCCTCCCCTCTCCCATTCCACAGGCCCACCCATCCGGGACATCCACCTTTGTCATTAGCTCAGGAGAGGATGCAAGATGAGAATCTCTGCTATTGTGTGGGGAGACTCAGTTTCCCGGGTTTCCCCCATGGACACATGTTCTTCAGCTGGGTCTGATTTTCTCCAGACAAGCTGTCTTGGGAAGGATTTGGCCAGCCCTAAGAACCTGAAGGGAAAGGGCGGAGGGGGGTTCTCTCTCTGCCCCCGACAGCCCCGAGCTGGGTCGGTCCCTCAGACCTGGCCAGGGGCAGCCCATCCCCCGGCGCCCTTCCCCGGGGCATCCAAGGGCAGGCTCGGCTCGGCGCCAGCCCCACCCCGCTCGCCACTGCCCGACCATCGTCCTCCCTCGGGGGGCCTGGGCAGGACAGGGACCCGGCTGTGGGAGGCCTCCAGATCTCAGGCCTGGCACACCGTTTACCAGGCTGCTTCCTCCTCTGACGGGGGCCCAGCACACGCCCCAAGAGACTTGGCAGCCGCCCCCAGGGCTCTATCCTCTGGAACTCGTCCCCTTGGAAGGGGCCTGGCCCAGGTGCCAGGTTCGGCTGGTCGGCCAGCCTCCTTTGGAGAAAGCAGGCAAGCCGAGCCAGGCTTGCAGTGGCCCTGGCGTGACACCTGCCACCTCAGGCAGAGGGCCTCCCGCGTGCCCTCCATGGCGGGTTTCTCCCCGGAGCCGTGGCCTGGGCACTAGGAAGGCCGGGCCTCCCCGACTCCCGGGAGGAGGGGCTAGCCCAGTTGCGCCCTGACCCCCAAACCCTCTGGTGCCATCTGCCTGTCTCGGCACTTCTGACTCCACAGAGCCTTTCCTACATCTGGGCTGCCTGCCGTGGCAAAGTGCAGGCGTGGGGTGAGGCCATGGCTTTGTCTTTCCAGGAAAAAATGAGCCCCTGGCCGAAGCAGCAGGCCCAGGCAGAGCCTTGAGCTTGAAGCCCAGTAGGTCTGTGGCCCTCAGGGCCAGAGCAATGCTTTCAAGGCAGGGAAGCGGCCTGCAAGCTGAGTGGGAGTGGGGGAGGGGAGGGAGACAGCTGAAGCCGAGTCCAGAAGGGCGGCGATGGAAGAGCTGCAGCTGGGTCAGAGCCTGGAGGGAGGGCGGGGCCTTCACTGAGGGCCCCCCCGCCGCCCGAGGCCAGCCCTAGGCCCCGGCGGTCGCGCATGCGCCCTTGGCCTGTGCGGTGTGTGGGGGCTTGAACCCAAGCCCGCAGGGCTCCCGGAGCGGCCAGAGAAAGAAGGGCCCATGGAGAGGTAGGCGAGGTGGGCAGGGGGCGCCACCTTACTCTCCTCAGCTCCCTGAGGGAGAGAGAGAGAGACAGAGACAGAGAGAGAGATCCCTGACCTCTGAGTCTCTGCCTCCACCGCTGGCTGGTGCCAACTCACGCGCCATCCCACTTCCAGCCATCACCCCCACGCCTGCCCCGGGGCCAGCCCCACCACAGAGAGGCCGGTTGGTTCCTGCTCACCTCTGTGCCGTCCCTTCCCGACCTGACCCCAGAGCAGGGGATAAGCTTCAGACAAGTCTTTCCATGTCCCTCTGCATGACAATAGACTTCCTCCCCTCTCCCATTCCACAGGCCCACCCACCCGGGACAGAGGATGCAAGATGAGAATCTCTGCTATTGTGTGGGGAGACTCAGTTTCCCGTGTTTCCCCCATGGACACATGTTCTTCAGCTGGGTCTGATTTTCTCCAGACAAGCTGTCTTGGGAAGGATTTGGCCAGCCCTAAGAACCTGAAGGGAAAGGGCGGAGGCGGGTTCTCTCTCTGCCCCCGACAGCCCCGAGCTGGGTCGCTCCCTCAGACCTGGCCAGGGGCAGCCCATCCCCCGGCGCCCTTCCCCGGGGCATCCAAGGGCAGGCTCGGCGCCAGCCCCACCCCGCTCGCCACTGCCCGACCATCGTCCTCCCTCAGGGGGCCTGGGCAGGACAGGGACCCGGCTGTGGGAGGCCTCCAGATCTCAGGCCTGGCACACCGTTTACCAGGCTGCTTCCTCCTCTGACGGGGGCCCAGCACACGCCCCAGGAGACTTGGCAGCCGCCCCCAGGGCTCTATCCTCTGGAACTCGTCCCCTTGGAAGGGGCCTGGCCCAGGTGCCAGGTTCGGATGGTCGGCCAGCCTCCTTTGGAGAAAGCAGGCAAGCCGAGCCAGGCTTGCAGTGGCCCTGGCGTGACACCTGCCACCTCAGGCAGAGGGCCTCCCGCGTGCCCTCCATGGCGGGTTTCTCCCCGGAGCCGTGGCCTGGGCACTAGGAAGGCCGGGCCTCCCCGACTCCCGGGAGGAGGGGCTAGCCCAGTTGCGCCCTGGCCCCCAAACCCTCTGGTGCCATCTGCCTGTCTCGGCACTTCTGACTCCACAGAGCCTTTCCTACATCTGGGCTGCCTGCCGTGGCAAAGTGCAGGCGTGGGGTGAGGCCATGGCTTTGTCTTTCCAGGAAAAAATGAGCCCCTGGCCGAAGCAGCAGGCCCAGGCAGAGCCTTGAGCTTGAAGCCCAGTAGGTCTGTGGCCCTCAGGGCCAGAGCAATGCTTTCAAGGCAGGGAAGCGGCCTGCAAGCTGAGTGGGAGTGGGGGAGGGGAGGGAGACAGCTGAAGCCGAGTCCAGAAGGGCGGCGATGGAAGAGCTGCAGCTGGGTCAGAGCCTGGAGGGAGGGCGGGGCCTTCACTGAGGACCCCCCCGCCCCCCGAGGCCAGCCCTAGGCCCCGGCGGTCGCGCATGCGCCCTTGGCCTGTGCGGTGTGTGGGGGCTTGAACCCAAGCCCGCAGGGCTCCCGGAGCGGCCAGAGAAAGAAGGGCCCATGGAGAGGTAGGCGAGGTGGGCAGGGGGCGCCACCTTACTCTCCTCAGCTCCCTGAGGGAGAGAGAGAGAGACAGAGACAGAGAGAGAGATCCCTGACCTCTGAGTCTCTGCCTCCACCGCTGGCTGGTGCCAACTCACGCGCCATCCCACTTCCAGCCATCACCCCCACACCTGCCCCGGGGCCAGCCCCACCACAGAGAGGCCGGTTGGTTCCTGCTCACCTCTGTGCCGTCCCTTCCCGACCTGACCCCAGAGCAGGGGATAAGCTTCAGACAAGTCTTTCCATGTCCCTCTGCATGACAATAGACTTCCTCCCCTCTCCCATTCCACAGGCCCACCCATCCGGGACATCCACCTTTGTCATTAGCTCAGGAGAGGATGCAAGATGAGAATCTCTGCTATTGTGTGGGGAGACTCAGTTTCCCGGGTTTCCCCCATGGACACATGTTCTTCAGCTGGGTCTGATTTTCTCCAGACAAGCTGTCTTGGGAAGGATTTGGCCAGCCCTAAGAACCTGAAGGGAAAGGGCGGAGGGGGGTTCTCTCTCTGCCCCCGACAGCCCCGAGCTGGGTCGGTCCCTCAGACCTGGCCAGGGGCAGCCCATCCCCCGGCGCCCTTCCCCGGGGCATCCAAGGGCAGGCTCGGCTCGGCGCCAGCCCCACCCCGCTCGCCACTGCCCGACCATCGTCCTCCCTCGGGGGGCCTGGGCAGGACAGGGACCCGGCTGTGGGAGGCCTCCAGATCTCAGGCCTGGCACACCGTTTACCAGGCTGCTTCCTCCTCTGACGGGGGCCCAGCACACGCCCCAAGAGACTTGGCAGCCGCCCCCAGGGCTCTATCCTCTGGAACTCGTCCCCTTGGAAGGGGCCTGGCCCAGGTGCCAGGTTCGGCTGGTCGGCCAGCCTCCTTTGGAGAAAGCAGGCAAGCCGAGCCAGGCTTGCAGTGGCCCTGGCGTGACACCTGCCACCTCAGGCAGAGGGCCTCCCGCGTGCCCTCCATGGCGGGTTTCTCCCCGGAGCCGTGGCCTGGGCACTAGGAAGGCCGGGCCTCCCCGACTCCCGGGAGGAGGGGCTAGCCCAGTTGCGCCCTGACCCCCAAACCCTCTGGTGCCATCTGCCTGTCTCGGCACTTCTGACTCCACAGAGCCTTTCCTACATCTGGGCTGCCTGCCGTGGCAAAGTGCAGGCGTGGGGTGAGGCCATGGCTTTGTCTTTCCAGGAAAAAATGAGCCCCTGGCCGAAGCAGCAGGCCCAGGCAGAGCCTTGAGCTTGAAGCCCAGTAGGTCTGTGGCCCTCAGGGCCAGAGCAATGCTTTCAAGGCAGGGAAGCGGCCTGCAAGCTGAGTGGGAGTGGGGGAGGGGAGGGAGACAGCTGAAGCCGAGTCCAGAAGGGCGGCGATGGAAGAGCTGCAGCTGGGTCAGAGCCTGGAGGGAGGGCGGGGCCTTCACTGAGGGCCCCCCCGCCGCCCGAGGCCAGCCCTAGGCCCCGGCGGTCGCGCATGCGCCCTTGGCCTGTGCGGTGTGTGGGGGCTTGAACCCAAGCCCGCAGGGCTCCCGGAGCGGCCAGAGAAAGAAGGGCCCATGGAGAGGTAGGCGAGGTGGGCAGGGGGCGCCACCTTACTCTCCTCAGCTCCCTGAGGGAGAGAGAGAGAGACAGAGACAGAGAGAGAGATCCCTGACCTCTGAGTCTCTGCCTCCACCGCTGGCTGGTGCCAACTCACGCGCCATCCCACTTCCAGCCATCACCCCCACGCCTGCCCCGGGGCCAGCCCCACCACAGAGAGGCCGGTTGGTTCCTGCTCACCTCTGTGCCGTCCCTTCCCGACCTGACCCCAGAGCAGGGGATAAGCTTCAGACAAGTCTTTCCATGTCCCTCTGCATGACAATAGACTTCCTCCCCTCTCCCATTCCACAGGCCCACCCACCCGGGACAGAGGATGCAAGATGAGAATCTCTGCTATTGTGTGGGGAGACTCAGTTTCCCGTGTTTCCCCCATGGACACATGTTCTTCAGCTGGGTCTGATTTTCTCCAGACAAGCTGTCTTGGGAAGGATTTGGCCAGCCCTAAGAACCTGAAGGGAAAGGGCGGAGGCGGGTTCTCTCTCTGCCCCCGACAGCCCCGAGCTGGGTCGCTCCCTCAGACCTGGCCAGGGGCAGCCCATCCCCCGGCGCCCTTCCCCGGGGCATCCAAGGGCAGGCTCGGCGCCAGCCCCACCCCGCTCGCCACTGCCCGACCATCGTCCTCCCTCAGGGGGCCTGGGCAGGACAGGGACCCGGCTGTGGGAGGCCTCCAGATCTCAGGCCTGGCACACCGTTTACCAGGCTGCTTCCTCCTCTGACGGGGGCCCAGCACACGCCCCAGGAGACTTGGCAGCCGCCCCCAGGGCTCTATCCTCTGGAACTCGTCCCCTTGGAAGGGGCCTGGCCCAGGTGCCAGGTTCGGATGGTCGGCCAGCCTCCTTTGGAGAAAGCAGGCAAGCCGAGCCAGGCTTGCAGTGGCCCTGGCGTGACACCTGCCACCTCAGGCAGAGGGCCTCCCGCGTGCCCTCCATGGCGGGTTTCTCCCCGGAGCCGTGGCCTGGGCACTAGGAAGGCCGGGCCTCCCCGACTCCCGGGAGGAGGGGCTAGCCCAGTTGCGCCCTGGCCCCCAAACCCTCTGGTGCCATCTGCCTGTCTCGGCACTTCTGACTCCACAGAGCCTTTCCTACATCTGGGCTGCCTGCCGTGGCAAAGTGCAGGCGTGGGGTGAGGCCATGGCTTTGTCTTTCCAGGAAAAAATGAGCCCCTGGCCGAAGCAGCAGGCCCAGGCAGAGCCTTGAGCTTGAAGCCCAGTAGGTCTGTGGCCCTCAGGGCCAGAGCAATGCTTTCAAGGCAGGGAAGCGGCCTGCAAGCTGAGTGGGAGTGGGGGAGGGGAGGGAGACAGCTGAAGCCGAGTCCAGAAGGGCGGCGATGGAAGAGCTGCAGCTGGGTCAGAGCCTGGAGGGAGGGCGGGGCCTTCACTGAGGACCCCCCCGCCCCCCGAGGCCAGCCCTAGGCCCCGGCGGTCGCGCATGCGCCCTTGGCCTGTGCGGTGTGTGGGGGCTTGAACCCAAGCCCGCAGGGCTCCCGGAGCGGCCAGAGAAAGAAGGGCCCATGGAGAGGTAGGCGAGGTGGGCAGGGGGCGCCACCTTACTCTCCTCAGCTCCCTGAGGGAGAGAGAGAGAGACAGAGACAGAGAGAGAGATCCCTGACCTCTGAGTCTCTGCCTCCACCGCTGGCTGGTGCCAACTCACGCGCCATCCCACTTCCAGCCATCACCCCCACGCCTGCCCCGGGGCCAGCCCCACCACAGAGAGGCCGGTTGGTTCCTGCTCACCTCTGTGCCGTCCCTTCCCGACCTGACCCCAGAGCAGGGGATAAGCTTCAGACAAGTCTTTCCATGTCCCTCTGCATGACAATAGACTTCCTCCCCTCTCCCATTCCACAGGCCCACCCACCCGGGACAGAGGATGCAAGATGAGAATCTCTGCTATTGTGTGGGGAGACTCAGTTTCCCGTGTTTCCCCCATGGACACATGTTCTTCAGCTGGGTCTGATTTTCTCCAGACAAGCTGTCTTGGGAAGGATTTGGCCAGCCCTAAGAACCTGAAGGGAAAGGGCGGAGGCGGGTTCTCTCTCTGCCCCCGACAGCCCCGAGCTGGGTCGCTCCCTCAGACCTGGCCAGGGGCAGCCCATCCCCCGGCGCCCTTCCCCGGGGCATCCAAGGGCAGGCTCGGCGCCAGCCCCACCCCGCTCGCCACTGCCCGACCATCGTCCTCCCTCAGGGGGCCTGGGCAGGACAGGGACCCGGCTGTGGGAGGCCTCCAGATCTCAGGCCTGGCACAACCCGTTTACCAGGCTGCTTCCTCCTCTGACGGGGGCCCAGCACACGCCCCAGGAGACTTGGCAGCCGCCCCCAGGGCTCTATCCTCTGGAACTCGTCCCCTTGGAAGGGGCCTGGCCCAGGTGCCAGGTTCGGATGGTCGGCCAGCCTCCTTTGGAGGAAAGCAGGCAAGCCGAGCCAGGCTTGCAGTGGCCCTGGCGTGACACCTGCCACCTCAGGCAGAGGGCCTCCCGCGTGCCCTCCATGGCGGGTTTCTCCCCGGAGCCGTGGCCTGGGCACTAGGAAGGCCGGGCCTCCCCGACTCCCGGGAGGAGGGGCTAGCCCAGTTGCGCCCTGGCCCCCAAACCCTCTGGTGCCATCTGCCTGTCTCGGCACTTCTGACTCCACAGAGCCTTTCCTACATCTGGGCTGCCTGCCGTGGCAAAGTGCAGGCGTGGGGTGAGGCCATGGCTTTGTCTTTCCAGGAAAAAATGAGCCCCTGGCCGAAGCAGCAGGCCCAGGCAGAGCCTTGAGCTTGAAGCCCAGTAGGTCTGTGGCCCTCAGGGCCAGAGCAATGCTTTCAAGGCAGGGAAGCGGCCTGCAAGCTGAGTGGGAGTGGGGGAGGGGAGGGAGACAGCTGAAGCCGAGTCCAGAAGGGCGGCGATGGAAGAGCTGCAGCTGGGTCAGAGCCTGGAGGGAGGGCGGGGCCTTCACTGAGGACCCCCCCGCCCCCCGAGGCCAGCCCTAGGCCCCGGCGGTCGCGCATGCGCCCTTGGCCTGTGCGGTGTGTGGGGGCTTGAACCCAAGCCCGCAGGGCTCCCAGAGCGGCCAGAGAAAGAAGGGCCCATGGAGAGGTAGGCGAGGTGGGCAGGGGGCGCCACCTTACTCTCCTCAGCTCCCTGAGGGAGAGAGAGAGAGACAGAGACAGAGAGAGAGATCCCTGACCTCTGAGTCTCTGCCTCCACCGCTGGCTGGTGCCAACTCACGCGCCATCCCACTTCCAGCCATCACCCCCACGCCTGCCCCGGGGCCAGCCCCACCACAGAGAGGCCGGTTGGTTCCTGCTCACCTCTGTGCCATCCCTTCCCGACCTGACCC